>NC_068411.1:17283607-17363607 GCF_023724105.1 Carassius gibelio | reverse complement strand
GCCTTGATCAGATTTGGCAATTCAAATGTGGAAACCGTCATTCATCTCATGCTGCTCGAGCCTGCCGCTATCAAAATAATCATCAAACCTAAGGTCCCCAATCTGGGGAACCCTCAATATTATAAAGCATCTACCCCGAGACTAACACACATTTAGAGTTTGTAACCATGACAACATGCCCTGGTAGAGTCAGAAACACCCACTCAGTGGCCTGAGGGCCTAGTTTATCCCGCAACCCTTTTAAGACGCAACATGGGAAATCTGTTGATGCACGTCGTGATTGGCTGCTGCCCTGAGTGCATGAGTGTCTGGAAAAGGAGGAATGCTGTTTAGATTGACAGGTCTTCTGGAAACAATGGTGTGAATGAAAGTGCCCCTTTTCTATCTCTTTCTTTCCTTCGATTTTCCTCTTTCTCTCTGGCCTCTTTTCCTCCCCATAGAAGAGCTGATGTGTAGAGCGAGTGTTTGCACACCTCAAGCGGTGTGTTATCTTCCAGGCAGTGCCACTTATTGGTGAGGATTCAGGTGAGTCCTCATTAAGCATAAGAAACTTGACAGCGTCTAGACCGAAAGGTGCAGTTGGAAACACAATGATTCATTTGTTCATTCTTCCTCACGCTCGTTCTCTCTCTCACCTCTCACACACTCTTACGGTCCAGGCAGCGATGATCCACAGGGAGATACTGAAGACCAGCAGCACCGTGCCCGGGCATATGGTCATCAGGGTCTTCATCACAAAGCGTGTGTTAAAGTGCACCTGCAAAGAAACAGTCACATGTTAGTGATTCCTTTCAGCTTAAGCTGTCAAAAATCACTGTCTCACTAGATGAAGTTACACAGCTTACAACAAGTTGCAAGAAGCTTTTACTGATGGACAGAAGTGGCTTATAATGCTTCTAAACTGTTTAAACATTATATCATGAACATGAAAAATTATACCTATGGTTTATAAGAGGAATTCTAAATTGTATTTGATAGTTTTGTCAGCCCCAAAAATACTGTCTTGCAGTTAATATCTAGAAACAAATTGTGTCATATTACCAGTATAACGATTATAAAGATACTATTACAGAGTTTTTAATAATATTTTGAATTATTGTTTGTTATTTTGCCGTGTTGTTTACTTTGATATGTTCAGTATTTTTTTTTTTTTAATTTAAGTGAACATTTTATTTTATTTTTATTTATTGTTTTGGAATTTTATAAGCATATTTACACCATGTTTTTTAAATATGCCTTTACAGATTTTATTAATGTACTGTACATTAAAGTATGTTACTTTAGTACATCAAATTCAACTAAATGAAGATTAGAAATGTTGACCATGGCAAATTAGCTGAAAAAAGTTCTTTATTTTAGCTTACGTTTGTTTTTATTTCACACAACAAACGGGTTTTGTTTTTTTAGTATTGGTTTTAATAACCCTTCAATAAACACTTTGGGATCAATTTACATCAGCTTTTAAAATTTTAATATTTAATTAATTATTAGTTATTCCTGTGACCCCAATCGAAGACAAACTTTGTAAAATGGATGGATAGATAGTTATTAGCAACCTGCAGTTCCCTCACAGACTCCAAGGGGTTTGTGAACACCAATTTGTGAATCCCTAGTTTCCAGCAAAGAAATGTATGCAAGTTCTTCTTGAACTACCAGCAAAACATCAACTTAATAATAAAATTGAACGAATCATATATAAATTTTTCAGACATGAAACAGGTTGTTGAATGCACATCAAACATTTACAGTATACCTACAGCACACTTATAAAGCCTAAAATCTGTATTATATGAAAACAGAAGTAAAATAATATTATATTCATAAAAACTGATCTGAAAAAAAATTGACTGGTTGACAGTTTTAAAGCCAGTTTACTTTATACAGATTACAAAATAAATGCAAAATAAATGAGAAGATATATTTTCATCTCCAAAAAGGCAGAATAAGATACTGAAGTAGTGGAGATGGGGTCCTATTTGTTCTTTATGGTGGTCTTATTCATATCAACACCATCAAATGCTCACATTTGGCCTTAGATTTGTTGAAGCAGATGCATTTGTTAATTCAAACAGCTGACTGAAATCAAAAGTTGTGCAAAGTCTTTGTGCAGAACTATTCACTGTGACTTGAACTATTATAATTAATGTGAAATGCTAGGTGTGCTCTGGCCGAAATCTACAAGAAGCCAAAATTGCACCTCAACGGTTTTTCTTTTTTCTTGTTCATTTTCAGTTTAGTTTGAATCTAATGTTTGAAGAACAAGGAGAGCTGCCACTGTTTGTTTGTACTTAGTCCATCTATACTTGACTGAAAACAATAATATTCATTATCATTGTCATTACTATTGATTTGTGTTATTTAAAAGTCACATAAAGGGCAGCTCTCCAGAGGGAAGGCGGAGATCTCTGAGCTAAGATAGACCCCACGATCATTAATGATAAAACAGCACATGAGAGGAAAGAGAATTTGCATTTACATCTCTTTGAAACAAGAGCTCTTCTCAAAGGACAAAGTGATTACCCTCTCCAATCAGCCATTCAAATTAAAGTACAGCGGGACTCTTTTCACCTGTTTTGTTTTTTTTTTAATGGCACCCAAGGACAAAACTCAAACTTTGAATTATCAAACACTTGACAGCCACAGCAGTCATTCTTTCAGTCTCTCGTAAGCACAAAGAAGAGAATACATAATGAAGAGATACATAATATTCAGAGACATCAATCAGCCATCTAAAGGAGAGCCGGGAGAAACCTGCTTGAAAGAAAATTGTGTAAAAATGAACAAACAAATAAAAAATAAATTCTCAAATAAGCTCAAATTTCCAGAACTTGACATAATTCTGCTTTTATTCTGCTTTGTAAGGATGATAGTAAGCCCCATGTTAGTTTTTCTTTACAAGCCCCTAGAAAAGGTTTCATCATATTTGGGGGTCCAAGAAAACAACAAGTTTAAAACCCTGACAGTTTCAGTGTAGTTTAACTAGTTGTATTATTTTGTAGCTTGAAGCAGTTTTAAAGTAGCTCGCTTGGATCAGTGTGAACCCTGCTGCTGTTTTTTGGGTCAGTGTGAACCAGCCTATAAACGTACAATCTTTAAACCATCAGTAAAGCTGGCAGGTTCATCCTTCTCAAGAGACCGAACAAACCACATAAACACACACAAAACCTCTTCCTCCAGCACTGAAAACCACAGGTCTCATGATTGTCCTCATAAAACCAAACTTTATTGCCCACAGCTACACCATGTGCTGCATTATTCGCAGCTGAAGAGATGCAGTCACATTTGGAACAAAGGCATTTCTCCTGAAAGGATTTGTTTATTGAATCCAGGCACAAGTGTGCCAATGAAGCCAGAGAGAAAAGGAAAAGCTGGCAAGCTGATGAGCTTTGGACTAGGTTGTCTATAATACCTGAAGAAAGCTAGCCATTAGCATTCTCATTCATCTAAATGGAAGTGGCTTGGCTAGTGCAGAACCTTCCAGATGCCATTTTACACTTTTAAGAGACCTCTATACAGATATCATGTTATATACCTCTTGCAAAAAACATGTTGTCAACCAGCAGGGGCTAATGAGGCCATGCTGAATAGCTAAAATAAAAGAAATGGGAAGAAAGGAAAGCCACATTTACAAACCAGTGCTAGAAATAATAATTCACACCCTAAATTCTCAGTTTTGAGTTGTTGGGTTGATCTCTGACCTTGTTGAGTGCCCCTATGCTGCGGGAGGAGGCGTCGGTGAAGAGCTTGCTATGTAGCAGCATGACTCGGGCGATGAGGTAGAGTCTAAGGAACATGGGTACAGACAGCACCATGTCTAGATCTGCCTCCGCCTGCGAGGGAGCGTAGGAGAAGGCCAGCCGTGCCCGCCACATGAACTTGAAGTCCCCTGGCACCGGGTGAACCGCTGAAACAATCAGCTCCAGAGCGATCAGCAGCACTCGCTCCATGGTCATGGCGATCCGCCAGTCGTCCGCACCGTTGTCAATGACGAAGAGCTGAAGTGGAAAAGTCATAATGGGAATGTTAAACGATGCAAATTGAGCGAAGTTTCAAAATTAACATAATGGATCTCAAAATTGCATTCAAATTGCAAAATTACATTTTTAAAAGAGCTTGAGGGAACACGGTGGTCCCTAGCTGCAACAATGACATAACACAAAGAAATAAAACCAAGTCACCATAAAAGCTTTATTAACTGTTCATTTAATCTAACACCATGTGCAAATTAGATGCAATTGTGAAAAGCCATAAAAAAAGTACATGCAATTTTGTTCCAACATTTATTTATTCATTTTACACAAGTGTGAAAAATCTGCTGATTGAAAAATAAAATAAAATAAAAAGTTACATTTCATTGGTTGAAAATTCTGCTAAAATACAGAAACCTAGTCAATTAGCTTGAGTTTGTGTTCCCAAAGTAATTTCTAATACATTTTTCATTTGAGGTATGGCTGTGTGCAATATATGTTGAACAAAATAATAATGTACTCATAAATTGTACTGTTAAATAAAATGTATTTATAAATCAAAAATCACTATTAACTAAACTAAACTAAACTATTCTAGCTATAGATAGATAGATAGATAGATAGATAGATAGATAGATAGATAGATAGATAGATAGATAGATAGATAGATAGATAGATAGATAGATAGATAGATAGATAGATAGATAGATAGATAGACCCGCCCACGGTAAAATCTCATTAGTCAAAACGTTCTGCTCAACAAATTGTACCTGTATGTAGAGCTGATTAGCTTATAATCCTAAAACCAGAAAACTAATTTGCATCACTAATTTGTTCCCTTGAGAATTTATAACTTTTTTTCCAATTTCAGGCATGCCTGTGTGTAATTTATACTGAACAAAACAGAAAATAACTCATAATCAATCATTTCAAATCATAAATATATTCGTAAATCAAAAAGCACTATTTTAAAAACCCATTAGAAATTCCAGAGAGAACCCAAGGCCCAAATAATGCAAATTCTCTTCCAGATTTTACGACCAAACATCTCTATTAAATTTTAAATACATTCTGATCGGCTAAAACAGTATTGCTTTGAACAGTATTTTCGCTTTCAGCATGGACAGACAAATTGCTTGTCACATCGCGCCTCTTAAGACACATGAGTGCCTCGCAGCAAATGAAAGAGAGAGAAAAAACAAAGTCCAGTTGTGCCACAACTCAAAACCAACCATTCATCACCCATTTAATCAAAAACTTCTATTGCAAATTAATAATTCAGATTAGCTCATTAGAACAACTAATAAATAGAGCTGCCGTTTGACTAACTGAATGAGTAAAGTGTGTTCTCAGATACAGCGCAGGAGGCAAAATTAGAGGGAAACAGATTGATGAGCGCCAGAATGAGAACACGCTCAGATAGTCATTTTATCCTGCCAGGAACGCCAAACAGAGCAATAAGCAAACAGAATTCCGCTGGCATAATGTTCACTGACAGTTATATGACTCTCTCTCTCTCTTTTTCTCATTCCCTCTCCCATTGCAACTTCATGTCAGGCGGTATATCAGCAGAGCCTAACGACGGAATGGGAAGCTAATTGTGCTGGCTGGCGGCGTTAGATGTGTTTAATGTTAATTGTAAGTGTTAGATTGGCGAGGTTTGTTTAATTGATAAGCAGAAGGCAAGCAGGGTTTTCCCCACTGAGACATACACACATCCACACACACTCACACACCCACAGGAGGGCTGAAAATGATTATACGGGAATCCTGAGAACTCATGAATGGCGATATATCGCGAACGCCTATATTTGTCACAAGTTGCGCAACAGGTCTTCCTTGGAATCCAATGACATCGCTTTGTTTGTCTAATTGCATGTCTGACTCCGTGTGTGCGAAGGGCACGGTGCATGTCGTACGGCTGTAAAATGCGCATGTTTTTTTTTTTTTTCTGGAAAAGCCAGCCTCGTCATGGTGACTGTTGCCTAGGCGACAACATCAAAGACCAGCCAAGCTTAATTAGGGTCCCCTGGTGAGAGAGGGAGAGAATGACTGTGTGTTTGTGTGTGTATGCGAGCGCAAAAGAGAAACAGCATGAGGAAAGCGAGAGGGAGCAACATAGAAAGGAGGTGGAAGGGAGGGAAAGAAGCCGAGAAAGGGAATGAATGTGCGGGAAAAATACGCATGTGTGGGTGGGTGGAAGGAGAATGAAAGAATGTGTGAGTGTGTGTATGAAAGAGCATGTGAATCTGTGAGAAGCTTGTATGGATATGAATTATGAATAATGGTTGACCGATATGGGTTGTAATGACTGATACCATTAACATCTACAGAGGACTGTGGCTGATTCAGTGTTGATTTATTGTAAATAACCCAGAATAATGAGAAGGTAATACTGATGAAATTAAATAACACTTATTTTAGTCTGTATTAAAACACACACACACACCCACACACACACACACACACACACACACACACACACACACACACACACACACACACACACACACACATATATATATATATATATATATATATATATATATATATATATATATAAAAATCAACTAAACCCTATTTTTAAATATCAATCAATATTTTTAATATTATTAGAATGTTTATTCAACTTTTAAGAATCAATTAATGAATTCTTAATTAAATCTAACATTAAATTGATTAAACTAAATAAAACACATTTTACATAATATTTAAACAAAATCTCTAAAAATACTTCTAAAAGATCATAATTTATTTGTACCTAAAATTGTTCAAATCAACACTGAATATTTTCTCAAAATGTACAAAAAATATTTCAGACAGATGATGTTTATTAAATGTTTAAACATTAAATGAATAATATATAATTAATAAATAAACCAATATTTAGTCATGTTACTAGTCATTACATAATTTGTCCAAATATAACCACATATTTGCTCAAAACAGCCAATCTACAGCTGTCTATTACTACTTATGGCTGTTTCTATAATTTCACATTTTTCCTGAAAATCATCACATTAGCATAAAATGGTTCTTATTTCTGTGAGCGGTGCATTTATGAGTAATCGTGGGAATGTTCCATGTAACTTTGAGGACCGAAAAAAGACATTAAAAGCATTCAAATCTGACTTTTTTCCTCTCATCATCTCTTTCTTTCCTCCTCCACACGTTACTACTAATTCATCTCTCCGCTACCTCACCCCCCCACCCATCCTGTCGTTCTTTTTCGGGCCAAATCACCACCAGGATACACTGAATAATTAAATTCCATTAGTGAAGGTAATCTGTCAACATGAGTGACTGAACCGAGCTGCCTCCCTAAACCCATCAGAGAGAGAGAGAAACCCAGAACATCCCAATAAATGAGGGCCAGAGCCAATTAGGACAAATGAGCAAGGGGAGGAAGGATGAGTAGGAGAGCAGACAGCAAAATGAAAGACGAGAGAAGGAGAAAAATGCAGAGGTTTGGAAAAACGGGACAGTCCAAGAGGGTGACAGCGGTTAAAAGAGGAAAGAGAGGGGAAGAGTGAAGCAGAGCTAGAATAATAGTGTCTGTTTTGTTGTTTTGCCCTGTCAGAGATGAACACCTCTGCTATGATAATGGAATTACAAGTCACAAACATACACACCGCTCACAAACAAACGCTTACATACATACTAATATAGATCACCTCACTTCCTCATAATCTCAAGTCCAGGCAAACATTGTGCCATTTTTTCCGTCTTTTATCATTGTTGCTTGTCAGATTGTATGATATGACTCCAGTGAGATCTTAAGTAAAAGTGAAGGCAGACATCAAATGTACAGTTCTCCATACTTTTGTCACTACTGACAGCGTTGACTGGGGAGTTTCAGTCCTTTCTGACATCCTTATCAAAATCAAGGTTTTGATTGTATGTTAAACTATCATAGGTGTATGATATCAGTGTCATAATGTGAGGTGAATGTTTATTAACAATTATTTGCTGTTACCCTAAAACTAAAACTATTTAAAAAAAAATAATTAATATAAATAATGCTGAAATAAAATAAAATGTGACCCTGGACAACAAAACCAGTGATCAGTTGCATAGTGCCAAAAATACATTGTATGGTGCAAAATAATTGAATTTTCTTTTACGGCAAAAAAATCATTAGGATATTAAGTGAAGATTATGCTCCATGAAGATATTTTGTACATTTCCTACCATAAGTGTATTAAAGCTTAATTTTTGATAAGTAATATGCACAACTAAGGGCTTCACTTTGACCACTTTAAAGGCAATTTTCCCTCAGATTCCAGATTTTTAAATAGTTGTATCTTGGCCAAATATTGTCCTATCCTAATAAACCATACATGATGTATACAACTGAAAAATGTATCTTTTATGATTTTGTGATCCAGGGTCACAAATGTAAATAAAAGATGAAAATAACAGTTCAAGCTGAAGTACTACAATGACTAAAACCAAAACTTGCTAAATTGAAATAGTAATAAAAATTACAAAAGTAGATAATTACAAAAAGTTGAAAAGTGTTTCAAAATATTAATAAGCATATAAATAACACAAAAAGTATGTTGATAATGGTATAGTTTTTATTACAGTAACGGTATGTTTTGAAATGGTATAGTATGTTAATGGGATAGTTCACCCAAAATAATTAAAATTCTGTCATTAATTACCAACCGGGCCAATGTTGTTCCGAACCTGCAAAAACTTCATTAAAGGGGAGGTCTAATGCTGTTTCATGCATTCAGGTTATTTACACAGTTAAAGAGTTGGATTCTCATGCAAAGCATGGCCAAAGTTTCAAAAACGAGTATTTTTGTGCCAAATACACAGTTTTTTTTATCGTGGCTCTTCTTTAAGTAATGATGGGTGGAATTCCTTATATGGGCATTTCCCCCCGAAGAGGGCGCGTGCACACACACATCAACCAGAGTGAGAGCAAGAACAAACCCATCAATGAGCCTCATTCAAAAGCACAGGACTCACTCAGGAAGAATGTCTCCAGAGAAGTGTGTTTTTGTTTGTAAGGAAAAGATAACCTTGTTCTGCTTCCCAGCTTTACGTAAACAGTAGATCCAGTTTGTTTTTTGGGGGGCAGCAATGGAGTTTCGCAAATGTTTTTGTTTAACGTTTTATAAACAAGTCCCAGTTCGACACTGGATTTGCACATTGTTTGATACTGAAAGATGGAGCGGTCCCAGCTATAAAAGATCCTGGTCATGATTCGGAACTGCAGACAGTAACTGAAATGGCATCAAATGTCTCCATTTTTTTGGCAATCAGCGCTCAAGTGCTCATCACTCTTTAGCTCCACCCCACACCACAAGATAATCAGAAAGCTGTATATATTTTTTATAAATATGATAAAACTGAAGACTTTTTGGAGATGAAAGGATGAAATACTACTTTATAGATACTCAAAATTAGCATGGGATTGGGTGAAACTGTGTGTGTTTTTTTTTTACCTATTTACCCTATGCACCAGAGAATCTGCTGTGCTAAAAACATTAAAACCATACATACATACATAAACACAGACACACCTCACACCAAGTACATGATCTGGGTAAAAACCAGGTGTAAAAACCCCCGCAGGTAAGAAAATGTCACCAGGTGTCTAAGCAGAAGTCACACTGCGGGACTGTGATCCAAAATATCTAGCTCAGTGTCAGACTCAGAACTTCATCAGAGGCTGAAATTCATTGTTAAGGCAATTAATCGCCCGTCGGTAAGCATGTCACGCTAAACAATTCGAGATTGTCAATTTTTTCCTACAGCGAATCTTTATATGATCCCTGAAATCTGTTGCAGAACGAAAACATGGCAAAAAATCAACCAGCTTAAGACAACCTAGGAAAAATCAAGAAAACAGCAGGTAATTCCAATCAACTCAGATTACCACTGAGGCAGGCCCAAAATACCCCACACTGCAGGATACAGACACACAGGCTAAATAAGCGGGGAGATCTGCCTGGGGTGCTTTTATAAGCAGTTTGGAATTCCCTCTGTTTAAAATAAATACATTTATACACACACTTTCTCTCTCACACATACGCACAACCTCCCATGTGTGTAGCCCATAGCAATAACAGAAGGAAAGCCCTGCAGTTTTCACCAAGTTACAACTCTCACACAATGAACCTGAGAGATGGGATGTGCTGTCAGAGTGCTTTTGCAATGTTCTGGAAACATTCCTCTGTCATTTCATTGTCAGCACCACCCATGCTGTCAGTTAAAAGCTTTACCTGTGCATTAGCTCCTTCATGTCAGAGCAGAGGAGCTGTACTGCACGGTTAATACTACGGTAACATCTCAGCTCTTAAGTACAGGACTATCACTGACACCTCATTCCTTCTCCAGAACCCTGAGGAGATCTCCTCTACATTAGCATTCTGCTAACGCTTTGCTAACCAAGGTTTTTATTTTTTTATTTCATGTCAAAATGATTTTAACGTCATAAATGTTAAATCGGGACATGTTTTTAATTTATGTACATTTCATTGGATAAAATGTTACATTTTACAACTTAGCCCATATAGCATAGTGTTATTAGGGCATGTACTCACATTACATAAACTAGGGGTGGAGTAGTTCATCTTACGCTTTAGTTTGTATCATGGTTTTACAGTCACGGTTTCGGTGCAGTTCAGTATGTGCTGTGTATAGTGGAAAACTATACTGTCAAATGAAAATAAGAATAATCTAACTACAAGCAACAGCACAAATAAATACAATAGAGTAAACATATTTTTTATATCTGACTATAAATTAAAGATGAATCTTTATTAAAGTTACAAATCTATCCAAGCAAAAGCAGTGAGTGATTTCTTTGTTGTTGCTGTTTGATTATTATTAAGAAAGGGATGTCACATTAAAGGGGTCATATGATGCTTTTAGAAAGATCATTATTTAGTGTATTTAGTACAACAGAATAGGTTGACCATCTTTAATGTTCAAAAAACACATTATATTTCAAATACTGTTAAAAAAAATACTTCAGAACTTTTATCATGCCATACTGCTTAATTTCTCCTATTTGATAATAATAGAGGGATGGTATTATGCAGTTTAAAAAAAAAGTGACGTGACATTCAGCCAAGTATGGTGACCCATACTCAGAATTTGTGCTCGAAATTTAACCCATGCAAAGTGCACACACACAGGGCAGTGAACACACACCCGAAGTTGTGGTATTGCTGGCCCAAGACTCAAACCCAGAACCCTAGGGTTAGGAGTCAAACTCTCTAACCACTAGGCCACAACTTCCCCTTCAGACTTCCCACGACTTCCCACTTCCTACCACAGATTTATTGTGGCAACAAATAACTGTAAATAGGTTTTTATTTTATTTTTTATTTATTTTTTCACAGTATTTTGGTGTAAACTTGTCATAATACACTGCCGGAAGGAACGAAGGAGCCTTGGATAAACAAAACTGTAATTTATTAAATACAACTCACATGGTAAATCCACACTTGGAATGGAAGAAAAACACATGTGAACAACTGGTAGACCCGACAAAGGAGGAACGCACATACTGGAATTAAATACATGACTTAACAAGGCAATTGGGAGGAACACTGGTGAACAGGATGACTAATTACGAGACAAGAAGGACAGGAACTGAAATGACCAAATTAGGGCACAAAAGGGTGAGAAACACAACAAAGACAGTCCAATCCTGACAAAACTATAATTTCCATTGAAAATTTCCAATGCAATTTGCTGTGGAATTTCTCATCAATAATTTATTTTTTAAAGTCTCATGTTGTGTCACTTACCTAATACACGAACTCAAATCCACTGCATGTAAAGTCTGCAAGGGCCAAACAGCTTCAAAAAGCTCATCATAAAAACCACTCAAGCAAAACATTTCTAGAATCAGTTCAACCTTGAACTAAAGATAATTATAAAATTGGCTTCAAGTAATGGTGATTCACCAAATTCTTTAATGGGTCTTAGCGAAAGCTGTACAGCCATGAATCATTTTTAATATGGCTCTACAAGAGCCAAGCAGTTCACAAACTTTAGTCAAGGATGAAGCTTTTTGGCTCTCAGGAAGAGATGCACTCACATTAACACGTACACCTGAGTTCAAACGTTACCTTAGAGGCACTTTCAACCATATGGGAAAATTGGATTTTGACCGAACCGAAAATAAAAATTGGTTCCATCGAGAGATTCACAGGACTTGAAAGGATAGTTCACCCAAAATAAAAAAAAATGTGTCATCATTTACGCACCCTCTTAAGTTTGGGAATGAAATAGGAACAGTCATTCCAGTCTCATTCCTCTCTTTCTCTCTCCTCAGAAACATCCCTAATCAACACCTACTCACATCATGTTTTTATCTCCTTTAAACCATGTCGATACACAATAACACACACACAAACACACTCACACAGACAATCTCTGTCCAGGAAAGTGCTGCCGAAGTCTGACTCACACACAGGAAGAGAGTCTCATCACCACGGAAACACTTGCATAACACTGAGCATACATGAGAAACTTCTCAATCCAGCGAAATGAATGAAACACAGTCTGCACTCTTTACACAACCACACACATATTGGCCTGAAATGGTAAGCAAAACGAATGCAGACACTGTATATCTGTGTGTGAGCTCGACAGCAGAAGCTTAAAAGAACTTGAAGTAGACAAATAATTCACAGACTCACAGACAGGGGGCAAGGGAAGGTTGAACGAAGGTAAAAATACAAGCAGAGAGAGAGAACAAACAACTCAACATGTATCTAAAGGGGGAAGATTGAGAAAAACTAGGAGATAAAAAAGCATAACCTGGAGAGAGAGAAAGCACACAATGAACTGATTTTAACATAGAGAGAAAAGAATAGGCATAATTAGATAGAGGAGGGAGTGCTAGAGAGAGAAAGAGTGGTGGCGTAAATTACAAAGTGGGAGGAATACACAGAGATGAAGTGAAAACAAGGGAAAACATGCTGTTTGCATGTGTGAGGTTTCTTTGACAGAGGCTTTTAGCTCATCTGCATTTTCTGGTCTCTTTTTTCTCATTTTCCTCTTGACAATACCCTATGGGGATCAGGTCTGGTGAGTTTGCAGGCCAGTCAAGCACACCAGTACCATGGTCCTTTAACCAACTTTTGGTGCTTTTGGCAGTGTAGGCTGGAAAAAGAAATCAGCATCTTCAAAAAGCTGGTCAGCAGAAGGAAGTATGAAATGCTCCAAAATTTCTTGGTAAACAGGTGCAGTGACTTTGGTTTTCAAAAAACACAATGGACCAACACCAGAAGATGACATTGCACCCCAAATCATCACAGATTGTGGAAACGTAACACTGGACTTCAAGCAGCTTGGGCTATGAGCATCTCCACCCTTCCTCCAGACTCTAGGACCTTGGTTTCCAAATGAAATACAAAACTTGCTCTCATCTGGAAAGAGGACTTTGTACCACTGGGCAATAGTCCAGTTCTTCTTCTACTTAGCCCAGGTAAGCCACCTCTCGTTGTCTGTGGTTTAGCAAATTCCCTGACATGTCTGTGTGTGGTGGCTCTTGATGCCTTGAGCACAACCTCAGTCCATTCCTTGTAAAGTTCACTAAAATTCTTGAATCCATTTTGCTTGACAATCCTCATAATGTTGTGGTAATCTCAGTTGGTTGTGCATCTTTTTCTTCCACACTAGAGCTGGGACAACGCGTTGAGGTCATCGATGACGTCGACGCAAAAAATACTTCGACGCAAAATATGTGCATCGATTCGTCGACCTGTTTTTATTTCTCAAAAAAACGTTTGCAAAACGTTTACCTTATGTGCGCTGAATATATGCGATGGCCGGATCAACATTCTGTCCAACGTTATATAACCAATCCAGGGGTTTTTCTGCATTGATCTTTTTTTTTTTTTGGGCGGCTGTCAAAGCCTTATTTGATCGGTGAGTGATGTAGAATAGAGTGACTGCTGCGCCTGACAGGGCGCATACGAGAGAGAGCCCCGGCTGCGCGCACACACTAACAGTCTTCAAACAACACGAGCGCTTCTTGCTCTCTCTCTCCCTTGTGCATATTAATCAAAATCATTAAACACGATAGAAAAAGGCCGAAACACCAAAGTTTCATCCACGCTCGCGCACTCACAGTCTTCAAACTACACGAGCGCTGTCTTGCTCTCTCTCTCTCTCTCTCTCTCTCTCTCTCTCCCTCGTGCATATTAACCAAAATCATTAGACACGATAGAAAAAGGGCGGAACGCCAAAGTTTCACGTGGAGCATTCTAAGATTTATTTTTTCTCCATGACAGGGTGACCTTTTTTATTGAATGCTAGACATCAAGTTGTTGTTATTTTCATCTGAAAGAAGAACTTTTTTCAGTAACTTATGTGTTTAGTAAGCTTGTTTCAGTAAGCTATGTGTTTTCAAGGCTTCAATGTTTTATTGAATGCTATCCCTATACAAGTGCAATGTAATGCATTCTTAGTCAGTCTTTTATTTTGTAATTTTAAGAGCAATAAACATATATTGCAATGTTAAGGAATTCATGTTTTTTCCATTCAGATATGTAAATCAACATGTATAAATTGTTAGTAGTCAGATAATCGAAATCGAATCAGTCTGGAAAAAATTAATCGTTAGATTAATCGTTTAAAAAATAATTGTTTATCCCAGCCCTATTCCACACTTTTTACTCTTTCTCAACTTTCTGTTAACATGCTTGGATACAGCACTCTTAGAACAGCAAGCTTCTTTGGCAATGAATGTTTGTGGCTTACTCTCCTTGTGAAGGGTGTCAATGATTGTCTCATGGACAACTGTCAAATCAGCAGTCTTCCCCATGATTGTGTATCCTAGTGAACCAAACTGTGAGACCATTTGAAGGCTCAGGAAACATTTGTAGGTGTTTTAAGTTGATTACCTGATTGGGATGTCGCCATATTCTAATTTGAAAAGTAGCTGAAAGTAACCATAGACAGCCGGCTGAAGAGCCAAAAGTGTGAATCTTGTCATGTGTTGCTTACTGATGTTTACCTTGTGCTCAGTCTCCCTTCTGAAGCTGTGAATTTGGTGAAACTGACATAGGGAACACAGCCAATGAAGACAACAAAGATGCCCCAGACCGGGAAGACCATAAGTTGCAGTTTAGATTTCTTGTTGACCCTCCTATTTTCTTGGTTGAATAAAAACATCAGTTTTTGTTAACTTTGCATCAGCCTCTCTTGTGGCTATGTTTTGTGGCAACTAAAACCTATTTTTTCCCTAGGATATCACAGTTGGTGGAGAATGCGGGTAAAGATGTCAGCGCTTAAGTGGCCACAAAACTATAACCAAATAAGCACAGACTGGAAGCTGCCCCCCCCCCCCCACCTCCTCCCCATCTTTCAGCGTGCTCTTCAATCCGCAGACCGCAGCGGAGCAGTGCAAGCGGACTCAAACAGAAACAGAGGACACAAGGTGTGTGTTTAATCGATAGATTGTTAGAATATCTGTATCTGTGCATTTCTTTGTCATAAATACAGTTTACAAAAGGTAATGGGGGGAGCAATCGGTTTCCCATCTACTGTAAAGTTTTTGTTCCATTCACCGCTCATCACACCACAGCTGTTTCCTCCAGCGAAAAATTTAGCCCTTAACACATATGAACGCATACTTTAATTATACTTATTTAAATATACCTAATTTAATTATACTTACTTTATACATACACTACTGTGCAAAAGTCTTAAGCATGTATTTTTACCCCAAAGAATGGTATTCGGCCAGTTATTTAGACCTATAAAAGCTTTAGACCTTAAAGACAGTGACAGAGATCACTCATTTTAACTAAATATCAGAGTGATTGACAGAGATACATTTGAAACATTATGTGTGGTTTTGCCTTAAACAATGGCCCAGATCATGAAATACATTTATTAGCCTTAAAGTAAGGGAAGCTTGGGAAATGAGATCCAAGGAGCGTGTGAAAGCTGTGGATTTATTTTAAATATTTGTAATGTTATTTAATGTTATCCATAGTTTTTTGCGGCTCTTTTTTTAAAAGTATCGGTTCAGGCACCATTTAAGCACTGGTCACGTTTTAAAAGTATAGAAATGGCACTGGTATTGTAAAAAACCCAATCGATACTCAACCCTAGTTAAGATCTGCCTGCTAAAGATGCAGCTGATGCAGATGCAGTGAAGTTAAAGGGGGTTATCTTGTATTGTACCCAGTCATTAAGATGGAGTGGTTGTTGAACAGCTCCTGGTACCTAAACCCTATATCTCCAGACTGTTGTTTTTGGCTCACTCCCATCTCTTGGGCGCCTACTGGGGAACAGAGAAGACATACGAATGCATACTGAGGAGGTTTTACTGGTCAGGAGTTAAGCGAGCAGTCAAAGATTACTGCTGACAGTGTACAACTAGCCAGAAGACCAGCCTCAAGGTAATCTATTGCTACCCATTGGTTCCTTAGACCATTATTGAGACTCCCTTCCACATAATTGTGATGGACATTATTAGACCACTGCCCAAATCCAGCTGGGGCCATCGATACATTTGGGTAATTCTGGATAATGCCACTTGGTATTCAGTGTCACACCCCTATGGGCAGCAACTGCTAAAGCAGTGGAAAGAGAGAAAGAGAGACATTCCTGTTTTTCAGCCGAGTGGATTATGGAAGACATTCTAACATACCAGGGTACCCGCTTCATGTCCAAAGTCCTGAAAGAGATATGGAAACTCTTGAAGATGAGACAGATTGAAACCTCTGTTTATCATCCTCAGACTGAAAGGTTGGTCGAGAGGTTTAATCAGACCTTAAAGCAAATGTTGAGAAAAAGTGATTGAGGTGGATAAGAAAAACTGTGATCAGTGGTTTCTTTATGTGCTGTTTTCCATATGGCAAGTACCACAGAGCTCCACTGGATATTCCCCATTCGAACTCCTCTATGGGCGAAGGCCATGAGGGATGATAGATATTGCCAAAGAGGTCTGGGACAACCAACCATCGCCACATCACTCTGGGGTGGAACATGTGGAGCAGATCCACCAACAGATGACTCAGGTGTGGCCAATTGTTTGAGAGCACATGAAACAGGCACAAAAGGCCCAGGCACGGGTCTAGAAGAGAAAAAGTTATGCTGTTGGTCCCTATTCATGTATGCAAGTTTTTTGCTGTATGAAACTTGCATATCTCGCCAAGTGGCATGGGCCATATAAAGTAGCTAAATGAGTGGGTCCAGTGAACTATAAGATAAGGCAGCTCTGTTGGTGCCAGATCCACCAGGTTTATCATGTGAATTTACTCAAGAAGTGGTAAACCAGAACGATGTTTGCTTTCCTCACTGTCATGCCAAGTCCTCTGCCAAGAGCCTGTGGAAGTGGAGATGGCAGCCCAACTGACCCCAACCCCAAAACAAGACCTCCGAGCTACCAATGCACATTCATACACAGTAATACTGTAAAATAACTGTTTAAATATATTTTAAAATGCAAATCATTCCTACGATTGGAAAGCTGAATTTTCAGCAGTCATTAATCCAGTCTTCAGTGTCACATGATACATCAGGAGTCATCCTAATATACTAATTTGCTACTTGAACATTTCTTATTATAATCATTTAAAATATGTTGAAAATAGCTGTGCTGCTTAATATTTTGTAGAAAACTTAATACATTGCTTGTATCTGAAATAGAGAGATTTTTTATAAATTTTAACAATTTCAACAATTTAACTGTCACTTAAGATCAATTAATTAATGTACCCTTGCTGAGACATTACTTTAAAATAAATAACTAAATAAATAAATCTTACTAACCATAAACTTTTTAACAGTAGTGTATATTTGATTAAATTTGATTAAATTGACCTATATCTGTACACCACTATTATCATTCATCCTTCTTTTTTGGCCTCTGGAAGATAAGGAGACTTTTTTCATGGGCAGACGCTTATCTTATTCCTATGGTGCAGACAGATAGCAGCTGAAGTGAGTCAGATGAGATGACGCAAAGTAAAAGCACAGGATAGCACTCTGAAAATATTTCTCACTATGTCACAGCTCATCCTCAATGATGAGAGCCAGCAAACAGGTAGTGGGCACAGTAGTGCCCTCAAATGCCCATGTTCCATGAATCAACGCTGCTCAAAGCGAATATTTGAATTATTAATTAACAACTCATTTTATAATGCAGTTGTATTTTGTGGTTGTCAGAGTATGTGAGCCGAGCGGAGTGGGAGCAGAGCAAGGAGTGCAGTGGAGTGATTTTGTAATATAATCATGCTGATTTTTGGAAGAAAAATCACTCTTTGTGTGATATTGATTTACTATACAGAATTATATAAATATATACATTTTCTGAACCTATATCTTAAATTTAGTGATCATTCTTAATGCATTTAACAGACTGAATCATGCAGTACAAGAACGCAGTCTAAATGCGCGCGCAGTAGTCTATATACTAGACTTCACGGAACTATGCAGGAGTGTTTTGTTTGTTTTTTTGGCAGAATACTGAGAGTGTTAAATCGCACATTTTTAAAACTGCAATTACGATATTATCGCAGACGATATATATCACGCACCCTGCACCACTGTCTTTTTGGCTAATTTGTGAAAAACCTTTTGCTAAACTGTCAAAGTTTCATTTTAACCACCAATGCAATGATGCAAGTATTAAGCTTACCTCTTCATGCTTGTGAGGGCTGATTTCGAGATTTTATAAACTGCTAGTTTGGTCTCCCTAGGCAAACACAGCTTACACTGCATAGAGCTTAAATATGGCCAGGGGTTGCCTTTATTACCTTCGAGTTCAACTTCAGCAGAATTACGACGGGGTTTCGTTTTCAGCTGGGTCTGCACCATAATGCCTGTCTTGTCCGTCTGCATTTTTCTTGCGATTATAGTGCCAGTTTGCCCTACTGCAGTAGTTTTCAAGGAGCAATTTGTTTTACTCAGTAATTAAGGTTTTAACATGTAGTGATGTAAAATACATCAAACAAAATATAATTAAGTAAAAGTAAAATTACAGATTTTTTAAAATACTTTAAAAAGTAGAAGTACATTAAAAAATTACTCAATTACAGTAATTGAAATACATGTTATTTGTTACTTTCCACCTCTGAGCATACTAACTGTTCTGTCTTTGGCTGCAAAGATGAGCACAGAACACTGCTTAGAGTCCCAGCCTCTGAGGAGACAAGAGCGCAGTGGATTTATTGATTTTTTTTTTTACCGTATATTACGCTGCTGCCACACAGATCTAATATAAACATGCAATTTTAGGTATGTAACAATATAAAAATCTCACAATCAGAAAAAAATCAGTGAATTGACTTGACAACCCCCTTTTTATTTTGCAAACACACGCTAAACTCACAGCACATGAAATAAACAAGTTCATTCACTGTGAACTGAGCCGTTCTAAGGCACAGAAAACACTGGATCATGAGCTGATCTCCTCAACAATGTGTGCGATTCACATTGGCCCCCTATGGTTTTTGGGTGCAAATGGCCCCCTAAACCCGCACGGTCTTGTTCTAAGCCGGCACTTTTCATGACGTAATGCTGCTTTGACTGTCAATTAGAATTCTGCTGAGGAGCTATCACCTATCACCGGACCTAACGATTCATATCATCATGTGACCACGATAATATTGAGACATTGATGCTATCGCAATATCAAGATATTGATAATATGGTTACATCCCAATGTAATTTCTTTCCAAGCTGTTTACCTTCACATACTGCACATAACTGTTTTTGTAACTTGTGTGTTTTTAATATGAACTTGTGTGTGTCAAATATAAGTTTAAGCGCAATAAGACATGAAAGAGTACTAACATGCCATGTGACATCCACTTTTAGTGCATGTGCTTCGGATATGTGCACTCAGAAAACTTTGTATCAGAAGTTTAATGAACTAATATGGTTTGAAATGCATGATTTCAGCAAGATGGATATGATAATCAAACCCAAACTGATGTTTTTTTATCAGAGTATCTGAGGTACGAGCTGTAAAGGCACAGCCCTATTCTGGATAAGGTATATACTCTATAATATCCTTATTGTCCCATTTGATCAAATTAATGGGTTCTTGATGAAAAAAATCTTACTGACCCAAAACCTTTTAATGGAACAGTATATAAAACAAGTCAAAGTGCTTCAAGTGAAATTTAAAAAAAATTATTGAATACCACAAATCAATGGAAAGTTCTCACCATGAGAGATACTGTATACAGTACAAATGTGTGCATATCTGTTTATACCAATACTGTAAATGCAGCTGATTATTCCTTCTTAAGTAAATGTCAAACAGTCACAAATTGAGTCACTCTCAGGAACAAACAGACCCAAAAATATCATAAATACTACACGTCTCAAAGAAGTTTGTGTGTATGAAAGAAAGACAGAGAGCTTAAAAGGAATAGAAAGTGTCACAGTGTGTTTATGGCTACTGTGGCTGCTGTGAGCAACCCACTGCTAACCTTCCTATTAGCATAATGCTAATGAGCGCTTGAGTTCAGGTCCCCTTGATGAGGGCAACAGCCTAAAACAACATTACTCATCTGTTCTGCATGCCACATTAAAAGAGGGGAGGATGTAAACAAAACAAAAAACTGAAATGTTGAACGTGATTTTTCTTCCTGATTATCTTTCATTGACACCATCACAGTGTAACACAAGCTGACTGATGTGTTAGACAGAGGCGAGAGTGTTTTGATTTACACATATGATGATGTGTAAGTAACTAGTGGCATTATTCTTTATATAGGCCTACTGAATGGTTATTTCAGTTAAATTGGTGCTTAGTAAAGCACTGTGGAGTCACCATGGTATAGTGGTATACCAGATGATAATAGGATTTGTATATACCACTGTACTAAATAATTATCGTAATTAATTATTTTGTTGAATACCACAGTATTACTATTGTACTCTGTGTTTACAAAAAGCATTGTAATACCTAATTTACAGTACTTTCAGATCAGCCTAAAGTTATAGTTGCATTAGCTAAAGTTCAGCAAACTTTTGTGGCTAAAAAGTCAATAATTTAGTTACAAAGAGTAAGAAGCACAGCTCACAAAAAAAGTCATTTTCAAACCAAGCATATTTCTATTCCCGTTATGAAATCTGCATGGTCAAATTTGGTCAAAACCATGAAATTTCTCTCTTCTTATTCTCTTAGTATTGCAATAATTGGATTTTGACTTAAAAGGGATTTTTTTGCAGAACAATGGTAAATTTGTTTGCATCTTGACACTAGACACTAATGTGAAATTATTATATGTGTTTACCTGCACCTCTCGAGCATGGTAAGCGATGATTAGTCCAAGAAGAATGACGGTGGAAAGGCTGATAAGACACTTCAACGCCAGTGAATACATGGAACTCTGTAAAACATATGCAAATCATGTTATTAGCATACTCACCATTATTATTTTCCAGAGAAATATTTATTTTCAGGTGCTAATCCTTAATGTTCCCAATGAAAATAGAGGTCGTTCAGTCAAAAATTAAAGGTCTTACATTATGTCGTTCCAAATTCTGTAACAACAAAAGAAAAGGAAAACTTATTTAGCAAGTATGCATTAAACTGATTAAATGTGACTACTGTAAATACATTTTTTTAAAAAAAATTATATTTAAGAAATCTATCAATCTTGAAAAAAGGCATCATGGTTTCAACAAAAAGACTTTGAAAAAAAAAATCAGCTTTGCCATCACAGAAATACAATACATATATGTATATATATATATATAGAATAAGACAATTCTTTCAAAAACAAAAAATAATGGGCCTTTTCCAACCTCTTGAAAGTTTGACAGCCCCACTCCTCATTCACTATCTTTATGTTATAATAAATGTGATAAGCTTTTGTGTTCTACACGAGACAAACAATCCAACTGCTCTGAAATGACATGAGGACAAGTAAATGATGACAGAATTTTCCATTTTAGGTCAACTATCTCTTTAAATAACAAAATGAAGAGTACAATCACAGCATGTGCATCTGTGCCATATAGTCTGCCAAGACATTTTTAGTGTCTTTTTATAATCTATGGATTACATGCACATCACTTCCAATCACACCACACACACACACAATGTCATGGTTACTCAAATGTGTGTCTGCCTGTTTTGTGATTGCAGGGATCTCAACTTGACACCTAGAAATACACCTGCTGCACTCATCACAGTTTTCATTTAACACTCACACACACACCTACATGCATACACACACAGCTTGCTTAAACTCTCCCCAGTTTTAAAGTGTTTCCATCCTGAGCCTTGATGATGTCCAGCTGAACCACACACATTATTAGATTGACCACCCGTGGGTCTAATTTAAGGCTCTGTACTGGAAGCATTATTCTACACAGACAGACAGACAGTGGTGTCTGGGGGACCCACGGCTCCTCAAACAGTCTCTCATTCTCACACTGACACACACCCACACAAATATATATAAATACACAGGGCTCCTAACTGGAGCACATACACACAGTAGCCATCCAGGGTCTTACAGCTTATCAATACAGAAACTGCTGTGTTTCAGTCTCTGTCAGGCTTCCAAACGAGTCTTAGAGATGATTTTCTCTAATGGGTGGAAAGCTTGATTGGCTATAAGCTCAACATGATTTATCCGAACAGGACATGTTCCTTTTTCAACATCAGTGTTGGTCCTAAAACAACATCAGGGATTCTGGCCGTGTTGGTTATTGTTATTGTTACAGCTATGACTGTCCAGAAACCAACTTTAATGCACAAAAAAACATGAATATGCACAGACAATAATACGAATGCACAGGTGAACTTGAACTAAGGTACAGGCTAGTCAGAATGCATAACTCACATTGTGAATAAGCCATTTCTGTAACAACAAACCACACATAATGAAGCCTCTGAAATAAAGAAAATAACATGCATAAAGAATTCACAACACTAACTTCTAAAAAGCAAGTAGGTTAGGTTACTTTATTTATAACCGCAGGTAAATTTGTTTTGCAGTAAAATGAATGGCATCTATTACTTGACACGCATTTCAAAACACATTAAAAACATAGTATATCACAAAATAACAATAACATAATACATGATACAAATGCTCAAGACCCTACCACTCAGAAACATATCATAAATTATAAAAATTTGTATAGTTATATAAATCATACAGCTATAGAAATACTAATGCTAATACTAAATAGTAATACAAAAAAATTGGATATTTTAATATGATCATTACTTCAAAAGCAATATGGACCTTTTATTGTTTTATGTTGATAACTATTTTATATGTCTGATAAATTTTTCAAAATTGCTATTTCAAAATTTGACACATTTATGTAATTTTCAACACATCTCTTACTAATCTCTTACTAAAATTATATACCAATTCAGTAAAAATAAAATGGACTAAAATTAAATTATTTATATATTTAATAACATATTACAGTATAATATAATGTAATATGTTACATTACAAATAATTGTATAAATAATATATATGATTTATATAATGATGTATAATATAAAAATGCTAAATAATTGTTATATTATATTATATTATATTATATTATATTATATTATATTATATTATATTATATTATATTATATTATATTATATTATATTATATTATATTATATTTATTACCAACATTTTCACCTTCTTTGGATACAGTGGACATTTAATAGGAAAGCGAGAGAGACCCTGGCCTGGTCCTTTTGTAATGAGCACTGCTGTGAATTATTGACTAAATTAAAAGGAAATTTCTAAGACCTACAAAAAAAAAGACCTTTAAAAATGTGAGCATTAAAATGAAAACATGTGTCATGTCAGACATCACACAAATTTGAGAAAGATCTTTATAGGAGGCTTAATGTTGAGAATGCTAACTATATTTAATGTATATGTGGTCATGAAGGTCAGAACTTCAATCTCGCTCTCCTCTCACATTCCCCCAACCTCTCTTCTCACTCTCCCTGTGTGACTGAGTTTTTTTTTCTTTTTCTTCTTTTTTTGATGATGTGTTACAATCAAACTTAGTGTGCCCTCCTTGTCTGTGACATGACTATCATAGTTCATGTTATATACAAGTGTGTGAATGGAGAGTATGACGACCAGACTCATGGCTAGATTAGCAGTTATCGATCCAGGTCATGATGGACACCATGCAGAGCTAATAGGCTTTCTGAGCTCCATTAACTCCATCAGCATTCTCCCGCACGCTCAAAATCTTCCTTTCATTTCTCCTCCATCATTTCTCCCTGGTTCTTTCATAAACACTGAATAAACCGGCTCTGACATCTAAATACAGTCATCTTTGAGCCTTCTGTCTGTCACGAACACACTCAACTCACACACAAATGCACATACACATTCGCAGTTGAATGTACCTCCACAAATGCACACAGTCATCTGTGATTCTAATGTTATTACTTACTCTTGTTTCAATATCTTAATTTACAGCTGATGTTGGGTGAAGTGACTCCCTTGAAAAATCTAAAATACAAGCCACATACTCTACAACATGCGCACACACGGAACGATAGATTTTTTCAGATCCTGACACAAAAACAACACTCACAGCATAAATACAAGAGGAAGTATGGCGTGTGTTCACACACAAAAGCTCTAAGATAAAACAAGCATGAGACAAAAATCCTTCAGGAATATTCTTATATTAAAGACTAGAAAAAGTATAAGGGGGAAGAGATGGACCACTAATAAAAATTAACATGAAAAAATAAGAATGTTTAATATGGCGGCTGGTTGAACAGCTGATTGCCTTTTTTTGTGGTTTGTTTATATACAATAGCTAGACAAGCTAGCCTTAAATAAATAATAATATTAATAAATATCTTTTCTCTCACATTCGGAAATGTTATTCGCGGAAGCTTTTCCGGTGGATGACACAGCGCATAACATGTGCAGAACGCGCGCCTCTGAGATATGCTAGTCCTGTAAGTGTGATTGGAGTAAAGGACGCAAAGTTTCCTTACTTTAGCAAAGAAAAACCAGTCTCCTCTTCGTTTATATTGAAATCCTCCGACGTTTTTCTTTGCAAATGTAAAAAAAAAACTTTTGTTTCATTCTCTCTCCATATTCATCACTAATCATGCAACGCCAATGTACTACGACATCCGCTGGAACAGCTTCCACCTATGACAGATAACGTAAATGAGAGAAAAGTGTTTCTTACGTTTGAAATATGGATATTTTTTTGACAAATAAAGCATGGATTTACTACTGGAAGCCTTTATTCACCCCCCGAAGCCATGTAAGGGACAGTTAATTATGGATGCGCAAGCTTTATTTAACGACTTGTGGACTATTCAACTGCAACACCCGCTGACTGCAATGATAAAGCTTGGAATAGCAAGGACAATTTTTAATATAACTCCAACTGTATTCGTCTGAAAGAATAAAGTCATATAAACCTAGGATGTCTCGAGGGTGCGTAAATCACAAGCTTATTATTAAATAGCATTTCTCGCATGATTTGAGCTGAAGAAGATGTATGTATGAAAATATCAGTGTCAAATGTCATTGCTGATTTGAAATGTGTTATTTAAACATAACTGTATCAAACAGTTATTCAGATTTTAGTTCTTCCGCAATTTCATTAGAAAATGTACTTATAATTCTTTTTTTCCGACAGAGAAAATAGCTGCCAGGGCTACTACCAAGATGGCCACTGACCCTTAAAGGTGCTTTGTCCAGGGCAAAGATAGATTTGCAGATGATTAATATCCGTGTATGTGTTGTGTGTTTTCCCCTTTATTCAGAGCACTCTGTCTAAGTCAAGCAGTTTAATGATGTGAACCCTCTGGCCAAACCAATCACACACCCGCCACACTTTATCATTCACCCAGAGACCTACACTCACCCCATACAGAAATACACAGCAAATAAACCACAAACAACCTCTATACACAGACACACATACAAGACAATAAATACATCACCAGCACAAACACACACACCCAACCCCAGCTGGAAATATGAGAACATGATCTGTTTCACCTTTACAAGAGAAAATCTATTGCTCAGTGGTTGCTCATTTATAGCTTAGTTGACTTGGAGTTCTTAGTTCAGTTTCAAGTATGAACTGTTTTGTTCTAAAATTCCACATAAAGAGACTGACATAAATCTGTGAAGATGTAGGTAAAAGTAGTGAAGTGTTTAGTTTAACTACATTTCTTAGCTGGTGTTAGCATCGCTAATTTTTAAGTCATGCAGCTTTTCATGAAGCAGGTGTAGCATTGTGAAAACGCTTCAGCATTTCAGCAATAAACACATGTATTCGCTGTTGGATCTTAAGTTTTAAAACAATACATCTTTTGAATCCAAACTGAATAAATTATATCTTACTATGTATAATACATTTCATACATTTAATTTAAGTTTACCCTTCATTGTACCGTTACTTTTTCAAAATCAGCTGATTAGAAACAAAAATAGAGATGCCATATTCACGGATTGATCACTTTTTATTTAATCGTTCAAACAGGTTTTGCAAAAAGTTTATTCATGATTTAGTTTTATTCATTAGAACAGTTCCTCACGCACTGGTTCTTTTGCAGCAGTTTCTCTTACGAAATAGTAACGGGATATTTTACTTTTTATAACACAGAAAACAAAAAGATTGCTATATGAGGTATCATTTGAACATGAACATGCAGTAAACATGTAATTCCAGATGTTAAGAATTACCATTGTTTCTTGTACATTTTTCAATTTATTATATCAATAATTACAACTGTATCTATAAATATTTACAATTCAGTTTCCACTAATGTATCCTTCAAATGAATAAATGTAGAAACGGCTTGCCATATTTCTATGAGTTACCCATCAATGGGTTTTATTAAACCACAAAGCAAAAAAGCTGCAAAAAACACACACCAACACCAAAATCAAATGTTACCAAAACAGTAATGCATCTCACTTAATGAAAAACACACACACACACACACACAGATAAGCCCAATTACACAAGGACTGGCACACACACACTTGATTACACGCTGACATACACCATTACACCCCTGAAAACCCAATTACACACTCAGAGGCCAAGGGAAAAAAAAGGAAACACACACAGCATCAGCTCCATGCACAGTTATACAGTACACATACATACATTAAGCTTAACATTAATGGCCATTCGAGGGTCTTTTTAGTTCAGTGCACTATTGCCCCCACTCTCCATCACTGACCCTTCCTCTGGCTGTCCATCTCTCCTCTTTCCTCTCCTTCTCCCTCTCTTGCCCTCTTTTTCTCTATGTACTGATGATTATTGCTCCCGTGAGAGTGCTGTAAAAGAGTTAGTGTGGCAGGAGGGGGATTAGGGTCCCACAGCCCACTGGATCACCCCTTATATATGTGTCTTAGAGATGGATTACACACAAACACAGGTAGGGACTTTCCATTTACTCCTATTGTTTTAATAATGAGCAAAATACATCTTCAATCTTTCATTTTCAATTTTAAAGTGTAATTTCCTATGATTTCAAAGCTGAATTACTCCAGAATTCAGTGTCACATGATCCTTCAGAAATAATTATAATACGCAAGAACATGTCTTATTATTTCTAATTTATTTACCTGCATAAAAACACATATATAGACATAGCCTTGTAACCTTGTGCACAGGCAATAGGTTGATCAACAGTGGCATCTGCACGCTTAATCACATCTACTAAACAATTCTAAGCTGAGATGTTCCCCAGGGATGCGTGACAGAGCGAGGAGGGTGTGAAAATTAAGTATTGATTTGACAGTGGCTTCTTCCAGGTATTTAGGGCTGTCTAAGCTCTGAGTGTGAGGAGCAGGATGAGGATGTACATGCCATTGAATAGTTTCATCCTGACCTAAAATTACCTTTTTATACAATGGGACTGAAATATCTTACCACATAAAAAAACTCAAATGCCTTAAAATGTGATTTAAATGCACAAAAAATGTTGTATTATTTCTAATCAAAACAATCTGAGATTATTTGCTTCCACTGAAGCTCAAGATGCTCTTTGCATCATCTCATGTCATGCTGGAGAATATGATCATTAGGTTTTCATCAGGAGTTTATGCAGCTTATGCAGCAGCTTGAGTGCTGCTGTGATAGAAGCAAAGGAGGAAAAACAAATACGAAGACAATCTTACACCCATTTTTATGCTAGCAATATTATTTAAAATGAAAAAGAAGCGCATTAAATCAGAAAAGGCTAAGTAGAAGCATTTTCATTAGTGGTCTCAGATTTTCGGACCCCAGTGTTCAGCATGTTTAGGACAACAATGCAATTATTTTGTAGCTAGCTCATGTAATATGACAAACCAGTTCCCATAGATGGCAAATAAAAAGTGGATATGAAATGCCAAATATTTGACAAAATTTGAAACCAATGATAGTAACACACAATGTCTCCGATTTCACACTGCACTCTTTCATGCTGTTGTTATCAGCTCTCTCCTGTTCTTTTTACCTGTCTATTTATGGAAGGAAGGATGTGTACGGAGTGTGAATAGACCAGACATCTCCTGAGGATTCGCAGGTGAGCATATGAGAAACACACATCTTCCCACATACAAACACCTATGAACACAATGCATTCACACAATTATATAAATGATATACGTAAGGAAAACTGATAAAGGGCCATTGAATTATTATATTTTTTTCTAATAATTCGTCCAGAAGTCAATTATTCCACTTATACTATGATACCTATACTTACAGCTTGAGACATTGTTCAAATGTTTTACTTCCAGACACTCCAGATATTTGTCCTTAAATAGCTCTTGTGTGTAGAACTAATCTCATCCCAAGCCTCTGTTGCCAATTCTAAACATGATTTTAAAGCTAGTAAAAGAGGCTTGAGCCATTGATATGTAGTCTAATGCAGTTATTCGAAAGAGAGAAGGACCTTTGAAATAACTGGAATAATTTGGTGAAGTGCTATGGAACTGTAATGCAGTCAAGACATATGGAATTAACTACTTGAGCTGTGCATTTCCTGAACAAAAAAGATTGCACATCTTACATCATGTCCTAACCAGATGGAATGCAATAAGAGGCAAGCAATTTGTCTGTCCACACCAGATGCAAAACATGACAAAATCAATCAAAAATCACAGCCAATCAGAAGAGCATATGGGCAGACTCTTTCCCAAGTGTAGTGCACACAACGAAACAGATGATCACATACTGAAATCTAGCCTAATTCATAAATATGAAACCATTTTAAAATTATCCAAAATACATACTGAGGGACTGATACAATCTTGGTCATTGCACACTTTTGTTGGTTCACACTGAGCTCAGTTTTATCATTTGTTTCCTTTAGTTATTTAAGAACTGAGGTAAATTATCCACTGTTGCTTTCAGTATGGCTAGAAAATGTCAAGCAAAATGATATTCTAGCTCACATTAGATCCTTTTAACATTAAACAAAGCACATAATCAGTACCTGAGATTATTTTTGTAATAGTTCGTATGTTGTTCCAGCCATGACGTCACAGAAATGGAAACAGTTTCTAAAATTGAACTGGCTATTACAGCTGGTTAGGACAAAACTCTGAACAACGTGGAAAAGATACCTTTGTGATACCTTATCACGTTTCATTGGATTACATCTGGTTAGTACACAGTGTTAGAACATTCACCAACCAATCAGAATCAAGCTTTCAACAGCCCTTTAGTAAAAGACTACAGAAATGGTATGCATATGAATTCATTAAATAACTGCAATTAATCACATAAAATAACTGTGGCAGATGGGAGCAATGAATAAGCAAAAAGTGATCTTATTTCACCGATTATAAGGAATCTCTGATGGTAGTTATATCCCTAATCTAGGGAATTTGTGGATGGTTCAGGAGTTTAAATTAATTGTTACTTTTTATTGCATACTTTTTTAAATAATTAATGTCACACTAAATCAGTGCATTAAATTGACAGCCATATGTGCACATTCCCATCCAGACCAGCATACACACTTAATAAACTATTTCGTATGCTCAAACAAAGACAGCATTTTCCAGCATCTTTGCTTTAATGTGCACACACGACTGCCATTTCAAATGAGAAGAGAGCTTTAAGAGGTTAGGAAAATGTTTTGGACATAATGATGCTTCATCAGGAATTTGCTGTTGGTTTCATCCTTTCAAAAGCAGCTGTTACACACGCGCACACACACACACACACACACACACACACACACAGTTCAAACAGTGCAGTAAAGCCATCAATAGGGGCATGATGGTGTGCAAAGGTGATTATCAATAATCAATAGAGCCGGTCACTCAGAGATGTGAGCGTTCGCCAGCATCTAAGCAGTCACTTTCCTTATTCATTTCCTCCCCAATCACTCTAGATCAGGGTTCCTCAATAGGTGGCACGCGGGCCATATCCGGACCGTGAGAGAAACATGTTTGGCCCTGCGCTAATTTCAAATAAAGTGGCATGAAAATTCAAACGCAGCATCAGAAAGCGACTTTAACTTACATCGTGTCTACACCAGAAGTGAGCGACGCGGTGCAACGCAAAAAATACAACAGAGCTAATTATAATCAGTGATGCTGTTTACACTCGATGTGGCGCAGCGCGGCCCAACAAATCCTCAACAGAAAGCTGCTGACTCTTTCTATTTATGATGTGCTGACACAACGTTCAAATGATTTGCAATGCTGTGTCGGGTCCAGTGTAAATACGACGTGACAGCAAAAACATGGTGAGCATTAAGTAAAGAAAAGTGGAAACTGAAAATAGATGATTCAAATGTGAATGGACTGAACAGTTTTGAGTGAGTGAGTGAGTGATAAGTTACCATCTTTGTTATAGATGTTAGACCTAAGAAGAGAATTGAGAAGAGATGATGCTGACCCTGAATCAACCAACAGAACTAACAAATATTGCTACAAATGTGACTGCATCATATAATAATTGTTAATTAATAATATTAATAATGTTCATCATCTGTCTTGTATATATTTTTCTAAAAATCCTGTCATACGTGCACAAACTGATAGTCACCACTTATAAGCTACTACTAAATATTGTAGAAACATAATTTTCTGTAAAGTTGCTTTGTAACGATTTGTATTGTAAAAAGCGCTATACAAATAAACTTAAATTGAATTAAATATTGGTTCAAAGTGAGTTCAGTTTTAAGGTAAGTTTGCTTTAGCAAAATTTATTTTCGAGATTGAGGTAAAATATCTATTGTTGCTTTCACGATGTCTATAAAGATCACGCAAAAATAATATTTAAACTAACATTAGACACTTTTAACACTGAATAAAGCACACAATCATTGTCATCATATTTTGTATGTTGTTCCTGCCGCAATGTCGAAGAATAGAAATCCTTGTCGCTTATTGGCAAGTGTCGCTGTCGTTGGTGGTTAGGACAAAAACGACATGAAAAAAATACTTTTTATTGCGTCGCGTCACAGGCAAAGTTCTTCTGAATCTAAATTCAAAAATGTTCATGATTTTTTTTATAAAACAGACTACTGGGAGGAAAAATCTGAATATTCATCTTGTGTCCATCTTTTGATTATTTTAACAAAAGCAACAATATAATAATTTTAATAATAATTGAATATAATATATATATATATATATATTTAAATAGGTCAGTGGACCTTGGCTTGGTATCGTTGGCAAAATTCAGCCCCCAGCTAAAACTAATTGAGGAACCCTGCTCTAGATGCTCCATCGTACATTGATAAACTTGTTTCATATGGGACTGACTATATACTGCAAATAGGCAAATCGAAGCAGTTTAGAGGATGTGGAAGAGCATCAGTATCTCACATGTCTCTGGACTTTCAGCAGTAATGCACTGAGAGAAAAGCCCTTTAATTACTCTGAGGGGTGATGCAGCACTAACAGGTTTCTATTGTGCCGTTTTATGATGGCTACAATGGTATACAATCAGCATGGCCATTATTCATGTACAAACTTGACTCACTCACCCGTTTTCCATCTTAAATAAAGAGATTTTATTACAGCCTTTCATTTCATCTCTCCTAACGCTCACTCGCTTTTCTCTCCCTCTCCAATAACACTCCCCCGTTCACCGCCCACTACAATAACAGAGAGAAAAAGAGAGAGATCTGGGTAGAGAGAGAGAGAGAGCACTAAGCATAGTGAGTACGAGAAAGAAAGAGAAAGATATCCAGACCAAGAATAATTACCAGGAGAGAAGAGGAAAGGAACTGTCAGAGAGAGGAAAAGGAAAAAGAGTGCAAGTACAAGAAAGAGTGAAAAAATGAGAAAAGAAGATAAAAACATGAGTGGGTGAGACAGAGAGAAAAAGAGAAATAACACGTAAGTGGGAAAGATGGAGAGCCCGAAAAAGAAAGCCACTGGGAAGACAGGCAGCGAAAGAGAGATACTGAGACAGAACAAATTTCCTATATGTCTGCCATACCAGAAGCACCTGCAGAACAAGGACCACAGCTACACGTAGAAGTGATTCTAGACATGCAGAGACAGATTCATTCAGAACAGTGCCCCATGCAAGAGAAAACCTCATAACACTCACACAAACCCACTCGCGCGCAGACACACACTTCAGAAGGCTGCACTATTCCAAAACCCGCTGAGCATTTTAAGCAGCACAAAGGATTTTCATGAGAAAAATGCAATATAGTCATACTGTCTTCTAAGATTCCCTTTTTAAGACAAATCTCTAAGCATTATATAGCCTTCAACAAAGAAATGCAATCCCTGAATTCATTGTGTTGAGCACAGAGAAAGAAAATAAAAAAATCCAGTATGGCCGATGATGCAAGATAACTGTAGATTATAATAAACATTCATTCAGCAATGATAATAAGTAAAACAGTACAAGACCATCAAAAATGCTCTCCTGGAATCAATTGACCCTTCACAAAGACCCGCCCTCCTTAGTTACTGTAGCTATGTATGACAAGCCATGCCATTCCCACACTACACAACATGTTCCCACACAATGAATTTTTTTTTTAATTAAATTCAAACAATACTGTTTTGTGGCTCTTTATTATATCGTGATTGATCGCTATAGCACCTTAGTTAATGAAGAACATGAACCGATCATCTTTTCATATTCACTTGTTAAAGCACCAAATAAACATGAATGAACATCAGAAGATACTATATTTCATCCACGGAAAGACATCAACCCACACCATTTTTTTTTCAATCCACACCATGTTTTAGTCCACCGAAGTTAATCTAGTCTCCCGTTTGTTTTGTTTCTCTGACAAAATGGCAGATTCGACATTATAATTGGTCAGATCGCCTGTCAATAAAACTCCCTGCGAAGGGTCAATTGAGGGTGGAGTACATCTACGTATAGCATCCTAAATCTCGTATGATATTATCCAGTATTTATGTGCAGCATGTGTTTTTATGTGTATCAAAAGTACCCAGCTGTTAGCTTAGCAACATGATAATGTCAAACTCTATTGAAATCAGTTGAGGGTTGAGTATGCCTGCATAAAGCGGCCCAAATCACATTCAAATGACCCAATATTTATGTGCGTTAGTGGTTTTTTACAAAAAGGTTTTTAGGCTATCCTATTTTAAAAGTTGTGTAGTGTATCCCAGCCTTTAGAAACATGCTATAATCAAACTTTCTATCCATAAAGTGCTGAGCTAAGTTTCAAATCAGTCACTTATAATGTTCCATAATGGTTATATTAGCTTACATTAGTAGATAAGCTTCCTGTCACCAACAAAAATTAACTGGCACCAAAGTAACATAAATTGACCATGAGCTCAGCTCTGTGCATCCCTTACCTTTCTAGCACACATACATTCTGCCTTCCATCTGAGACTGTGGCTATTAGAGTGGCAAATATTTCACCTTGACATTGTGTGTCAGTTACATTCTATCCTTTTAATGTAACAGCACAAGAATCAGTCACTTACCTAACTTCAGCCTCACAGTTTTGTGATTTTGAGACTTTGGCTTTATAAAATGTACTAGTCTGTAATTCAGCTGAAGTCAAAGCCAGTTCTTGAGTAACACTACGTAGGCTGTAATGGCAGTTACATCCACTTTGATCATCAATCAAGCAACACTTGATTTTTAGCTCAAGAGCCGACTGCGAGGATTTGTGTTCTCGCCTCCCATGAGTTCAAAACTTATGCAGAGCAAAACGGGGGTTTATCATGCATAAATAAAGAGAGTGTACTGTATACTCCTCCAAAATGTATAATCTGTATTAGTAAAACTAAACACATACACTCACACCACACTACAAAATCTACACCACTTTCAATATAAAACAGATGTTTTGGCTTTTGTATGCTCTACTGACAGCATCCTTCTGATTTCCACAAACAATTTTGAGTTCTTTACAGTTAACCAGTCACAATGGAAGTCTAGAGAGTATGGAGGGTTTAAAAGCAGAAATGTGTAGCTCAAATTTGGTTTAACCAATTATATTATTTATATAAAGTGTTTGGCATTTGAACTGTAATGTTGTCTTAATCTTATTTTTCGCACTGTAATACTGTTTTCGAAGGGTGAACTTCTGGTTATGTGTTACAAGACTCAATGTAAACAATACGTTTCTGGTAGCCTTGCATGTACCGTGTAAAAATGTAATGGTTTATTGGTTATTAAGTGGTTATAACATGAAGATAAAGCTCAGACATAACTGCACAGACAAGGATGCGAAGTGATTCACATTAGTTTCATGGTGATACATATAAACATTCATATTCTTCAATTGTAAGAGACAAACCATAAATACAGACCCCCACATATGATATTATGGCCATTAACTAATATTTTGTTCCCACAACTTAATCATTTTGTTACCTGATTTTAGTTCAATAGTGGGCAACCGCTAAACTAAATTCAAATGGTAGAACAAATGAGTATATGTGGTTACAATTGAATTAAAGTGAGGAAACATGGCCATGACTGAATTATGAATGAATGTTGCGAAAAATGAACAAGTCAAAGAAAACATGTTCTGAATTCATGATTACAATATCCATTTTTTATCCACAGGTTATGTGTTGGACTCTGTGCATAAATATTTTGCTTGTTTTTCAAAGGGAGGGATGTTTCAAAATGTTCTTCTGAGGACTTCTATTCTGGATCCAGAATATTAGTTTAATAAGTTTCCAAACATTTATTAAATCACACAAATATTACTGATCTCTTCCCCACTTAAGAAATCTCCCAGACAGCTGTCCAAAATTCTTTCTGAGCTTACAGACATCTGATCGTTTCAGTAGTCCTCTGACAGCAGCAGGATTACTAACCTTCATTATGTACTGCACGTGTCTGTTTACTAAGACAGACAGCTAATTTAAAACATTCATGCTCATGCCAGATCATTATTACCCTCACTTCCAAAAAGGTGACAAATGCCATACCAATTCTCCATGGATGTTTGTTTTGAGAGCGGATTTTCAACTCAGCTTGTGTAACATGATATGGCCTTACACCCTCTGAATAACAGAAGTTCCTGTGATCAGACACTTTGTGCCAATTCAAACTGAGGCAGCTTCCCGAAAAACATTTATTTATATCTCCGATGATTAAGTTGCTTGATTATTGTTGGTGTTTGTGGCAAAAATCACGCATTCGCATTGCACGTCTAAATTTGGTCACTCCAACTGAGTCACACTTTTCGCAGATCATTTGCTTTAAACTGAAATTTCTGTCATCATCTATCCACCCTCACCTCGCTTAAAACCTGTGACTTTTTCCATTAGAACACATAAGCAGTTACTATAATAATGGTCACAGCTGCTATGTTCCATAAAATAAAAATGCAACTGATCATTGGCTGTGAAAGTTAGTTGAAAAAAAATTTATAGAAATGATGACACTATATTATCTTGAGGTATGGTCACATTCACAAAATTTTGTGGGGGAAAAAATGCCTATTGGCAATAGTGTAGCGATGTCTGAGGCACCACTCAATCCACGGGAGAATCTTCATGACCTGTCTGAACCCAATGCAAAATTTGCGTGTGGAAATCTTTCACTCTCCTATGAAATTCCCACTGAAAAGTCTGGGTTTCGTCCGTGAAAATTCATTGAATAATGGTAAATGTGACCACATCTTAACAAATTGAGTAGTTATTATAAGGGTAAACATGGAAGCATGGAAATTTGACATTCAAGAATCAACTAGGTTTGTAATCATGTGGGTAGATCAATATTCTTATATGGATAAGAGCCTAAATTAAATCAAAGCAACATTGTGTGATTAGAAGACTTGGGTTGAATTTATAGGAATTACTTTTACATGCATGCAAGTTCTGGTTGCATGGACTTTCAATGGATGGAAAAATTGTTTTAACAACCTGAGGGTGAATAAATGATGACAGAGCTCCCTTTTTGGATGAACTATTCCTGTTAAGTGATTTTCATCTGGTCAAACGTCTGCTCTTGCACGTTATGGTTCATTGTTAACTTGTGTACCACTTTACAGGCTGCACTACACTGTGTATGGCTGTATCCAATTTTTACCATTGTTATTATAGGAATATAATATGGGAAGCACACACAACATACTCATCATTCTCATTCACACATAGAGCAGGACCAGCAGGATGTGTCCTTGTGCCCGAATATTCACCCCAGTCCCCAGAACACAAAGTCCTCACCTTACTGTAGACACCCCAGGACAGCTCGGTCTCAATCACCATGACAACAATGCCAAACATGCCGAATATGAGCGCATAGTCACTAAGTCTCTTCCTCTTTTCGAACAGCGCCCTCCTGTGTCCTAGTTTGTAGCCAATGTTCTGATTCTTACGTTTAGAGGCTTTGGAAACAGTCCTCCCCGGGCCTCCCACGACAGCAGCACCCCTCCTTCCATTAGTCCCGCCCCCTGCCACGCCCCCCAGAACACCCCTGCTCTCAGAGAGGGCGTGATTCTGGTGGTAGATGGACATTTGATTGGCCGAGGCCTCAAGTTCGTAGGCGTGTCCATAAGGCGGATCCTCTTTTGAGGAGATGATGATCTCTGGGGGGTTCTGGGATTGGGATTGGGATTGACTGTGTTGAGAGGAGGCCGTGGTCACCTGGCTAGCGTTTGCCCCGCCCTCTTTGGTGTCACTTCCACTGTCGGACTCAATGAGGTTCCGGCGGGAGGCACTGAGGCGGCTGAGTGGCTTCATCACACCACCGCTGTACTTGCACGAGCTCATGGCGATCTCAGTAAAGGGGTTACTGTCCCGCCTGTGCACCAGGGGACTGGCCTGCCTGTGCTTACATCCCCTCTCTCGCTCCCTCTCCCTCTGCTCTCGCTCAGTGGAAGGTGAATGAGAGGAGTAGAACAGCGCATTGTAGACGGGCGAAGTCTCCCCGCTCAGGCTATGTTGGCTGCCCAGGCAGGAGGAGAGCGGCGTGCTGGTGGGGTGGAGTGCATTGGGGATTGGCGTGGACAGCTGGGGTGTTGTGGACAGGGGCAACTTGGGCAGCGATGCCGGGACAAGGTTCGGTGTGGTGGGCGACGGAGTGCCATTGAGACGCTCCAGGCTGCTGTTGCCTCCTGTGTGATTCGAATGGTTGGTCCCAGGGAAGCTGCCAGAGAGGGAGGCATGGGAGAGACCACCGAGAGGGAGGGGCAGACGTTGCTCTTCGTCTTCGCTCCCGCTGAGAAGGGCCAGACTCAGAGAGGGAGGGGGATCCATGGCAACCAGTCTCCAGCAGGTTTGTTTGTGCTCTGCTCCTCAACTCTGGAGTTTAGTTGGAGGGAGAGATAGGAAGAGAGAGGGAAGAAGGCATTATGTTATTTATAACTGAATAAAATTAAAAGGTGAGAGGGAGGCTGGATTAAATGGGGGACTCCCCTCATATTAATAAACCAAGGATGGACTGAAAGTGTTGGGTGACATGGAGTTGTTGCAATGTGCTTGAGGAGGTCATGTGGAAGATGTTTGAGTGCAAAAAGAGAAAACTGATGAACCCATGAACCCATCCATATCTACTAATCGCTCAGAGCTCTTTCTCTCTCTTTCTCTCACTCTATCGCCTTTTCTCTTTCTCCCTCTCCCTGACACCCCCTCCTCTCGCTCCTTCCTTCCAGTAATATCTGTCACATAAATGCAAGTGAGAGTCTCTTTATTTTTAAAGAAACTTATGCAATGGTTGAATCGTGGCTTCTGGACTGACCTGTGACAAATGCAAGACTCAACGTATTAACATCACTGTTCTGCATTATTTGGACATTTGAGTCGCATCTAAAATATACACTAGAAAGCATAATTTTAGTTATTCAGTACGTTTATAATCATGTAGAAATAGTTAGACTTCAGATATAGATGACCGAGAAAGATGTTTAATGAAATGAAAATCAAACGGTCTCACTTACCTCTCTCCTGTCAGTCTATCTCCACCTTCATATGGTGAAATCAAAAGCAGTGCAACAATATTCCTCCACACTTTTTCTTTTTCATGTTGTCAAAATCATGCCAGCATTTCTTCTTCGCCCCGTGTTCAAGCAGTGATTCCAGATTGAAGGTTTTTAATGACAGAAGTAGCCTAAAAACCGCTATTTCTTAAAATGAGACTCCTACAGAAGAAAGCTGTTGCGATTAACACCTGAACAAGGATCGAAATAAAAGCGGAAAAAAAATATCGGGAAAAGGGATCTAGAGCGCCGTTTAATATTTCAGGAAATTCATCCACCCGTTGTATTAAGTAGCATCATTAGCCTCCTGTGAAGAAAAGCGCCTGAAAGTAGCATCTGGATATGAGTAAAGGTGAAAGCAGCAACAGTGTGATATTATGTAGAAATGGATGCATATCGTCCAGCTCGCACTCTGACAGCACGTCTACCATTCTCTCTCATTCTCTCTCTCCCTCTCTCTCTCTCTCTCTCTCTCTCAACTTCTCTTCTGTGCTCCGTCTCTACGCCCTGGTCCCTCCTCTCTGCTCCTCTCATTGGACACACATCGTTGAACCAAACGAATGAGCACTGAAAAAATCTGGAAAAGAACATTTAATTTAGAAATAAAACACCTGCCTCCTCCACCGCTATTCCTGCTTTCCTAGCACAAAGAATTTGGGGAATAATAATACAAAAATAAAATAAAATAAAATAAATAAAAATAAAAACCTTTGAAATAAATAAATAAAACACTTATTATTATTATTATTATTATAGTTGTTGTGACTTATAATAACGATAATGACGATGATGATTAATATCAATTACATTTATTACTTTATAATTAAATGTTGATGAAGACAAATTCAACAAAAGCTCACAAATAAATAAAAAAATAAATTATTATTATTATTATTTTAGTTTTTATTAATTAAAATAACGATAATGATGATGATTAATATTAATTACATTTATTATTTAATAATTAAATGTTAATAACGCATAATAATAATTAAATAAAAGCGGACAAAAAAACAAACAAATAAATAAATTATTATGATTATTGTTATTATTTTTATTATTATTATATACTTGATGTCAATTATGATAACGAAAATAATGATTGATATTAATTAAATTAAAATAAATTAAAATTAAATTATTATTATTTTAAAATAAATGTTGATAAAGAATAATGTTAAATAGAAGCAGCCAAATAAATAAATAAGATTATGCACTCATGTAATAATGGAACTTATTATTCCAAGTCACAAGGTTACAATAACTGTTGTCAATAAATAACTTGTCATAATTAATTTGTAATTTCTACTTTATTTTATGTGTGTGTGTGTGTGTTTATGTATGTATGTATTTATTTATTTATTAAAGAGAGAATTTCAGCTTGGTTTCTTCGTCAGTCATTAAAGATAAAGTTGTCAAAAAATAATAATAATTTACGATGAACTTTTCACTGCAGGCTGTCACTTTGGCACCACTTTGATTTGACATAAAAGTTAGCAAAGGCAGCAATTAAAAGATTTCAGTTTCAGTGCGCTGTCAGCTTACACGCTGTAGTCTGCTTGGTTGTTTCAGGTCAACAAATCATGACATATATATTCTCAATGTCTCATCAGCATATGTGCATAAACACACAGCTGCCACAACAGGTCAAAATCCACTTAAAAACAACTTAAGTCAGTCGTAACTAAAACCGCTTGCTTAACAATATTCTTCAAAATACCTATTTTGTGAATTTTCAAAATTGAAAGAACTATCCCTTTAACAAATCCTTTCAGGCAAACCTTTATGTGACCACATTGCCAATGTCAACATTCGCTTTTTACGATGAGCACAAACCACAGCCGCCTATTCAGCCCATATGTTCACCGCACAGGAAGCTTACCCTCGCTAATGCATGCTAGATACTTAAAAAGGGGGGATTCAAAGAAATAAAACTGTTTAAATGAGTTTCCAGGTGAAGGTAGCCCATCACTTTGCTATCTCACGGCAGCAGTGTCCTCTCCATCGTGCCATGTTCTGGCTCCAGTAATTACCACGTCAAATCCAACATTTCAAGGTCCCTAAACCGGATATAGCAGGATGAAGCTCCATCAGTGCGGAGAGAGATTATTTCACTTGACACACACTAAAAAATGTTGGGTTAAAAATAACCCAACCTGTAACCCAACTATGTGTTGGTATAGCACCTTCCCATCTATGGGTTATTTCAACCCAACCCATTGGGTTAAAATCCTGTTGGGTTAAAAGTTACCCAACAGTTGAGTTCATTATTTATATTAATTAAGATCATTATTTTTTATTAAAAATTACTTAATACAACCATATTTTGAAACTACTTTGTTGTAAATTACAGATTTTACTTTTATATGCAAATAACACATTTACAAATATATTTTAAAATATTTTATTTCAATGTACAAGAATGTGTAAAAATACAACTGACATTTTCAAAATGTACAAATGTGTCAATTCATATCAAAACACACAAACATGCAAATAGAGTTCACAGCTGTGGCCTAATGTTTAGAGAGTTGGACCTGTGACCGGAATGGTGGGTTAAATGCAGAGCCCCAATTCCGAATATGGGTTACCATACTTGGCAAATATTACGACTTTCAAATAAAATGAACCTAACATATAATAATAAAACAAAAAATAATCATAAAGTCAAGTAATAATAATACAAATATACCAGTTGCTGGACCTACTGATGATCAATAAAATAAAAAAGTTTTTTACTGATTACAAAATACAAAGTTTTTAAGGAGGAGACAGTGTGCAGAAGAAACTATTAAAGACTGTGTGTTCCAAAAACTCTCAAATGGGAGCAGAGGGCTTTGGGTAGTAGATGTCATATACAAAGAAAAGTTTTAAAACACAGATCGACTGCTTGTAGTATCGTCTTCTGTTCCAGTTTTCCTTGTCACCAAGCACCAGGACATGTGGATTCTGGCTTGTCTCGTGATTCATGTACAGCACTATTTATTAGTGCCAACCTTAAAAGAATAAAATAAAATAAAAGTTCAGTTAACATGCATTGTGATGATATTTCATTGATACACTCACTTTACAAATGAGTGAATTTAAATGAGTTAAAAGCTATAGCGAAGGGTTTAAAGACAATTTCTGCACGATGGCCTTTAAATGACAAAAGTACAGAAAGCACAATTATAAAATAAATAAATAAGCTTACAGTTTACATTTTTACAGTCTTTGTGGGGATCTACTATCATTTGCATTAAGACACAGACTAAATCAGTTTTCACTCCTCCAGACAATTTGTGGCAATATTTGCAGCTAATGTGAGTAAATTTGACCACCCTTTACCCTTTGACTGATTTGGAAGCTTTGTTGGACGGAATGAAACAATACACTTATTTCACCAAATTTTGTCTTTTTTCATAATTTTTTCACAGTCATAGGTCTAAGTAAAATTGAAAACTTATGTATCGTTAATTTAAATAGGTTACTTACCTTGAAATGTTTCAGTTAACAGGCAGAAATTCTATTGTTGCAATTTTTCCTTCACGAAAAAGTCCATTGTCTAAAACATAAGTATAAACACATTTAGTACAACACATTTAAAAATACATGTGAATCAATCTAGCTTCATAAGAGAAATTGCTGTAATTATAACGTATTCTGATAGATGCATAACAATATTCAATATGTATAAACCATAAAAACACTATTACTGTACAATTAATTAGTGCTGGTGCGCTAAGACGAATATGGCTTCTGTTTTACGCCCACCTCTTAAAGGTTGGTTGTAGGAGTAACATTATCAGGGACGTTTGAAGGAATTTGGGGGCCCCAAGCAAGATGGACATAGAGGCCCCCCGACCCCCGCACGCACGCAAAGCCTACAGGAACCACAGCATAGCCATACAGTTTAAGTTCACCCACACTTTATATAAATAAAAAAGGTTTACGGTGCAAATACTGCTTGAAAAAATAGTTTGGTGGGAATTCAATAGTGATTTGCACTGTTTTTGTTTTCTAATAATATGAGAGCACACACTTATCAGTTTAAACTCTGGGCTGTGCAGGACATCAGCTATAATTATAGAGCTTGTGGTACCTTGGCTATATAGAGGAAACATCAGCACTGATAATTGAAAAAAAATTCAGAAATTACCTGTGAAGTACGTTTTACCATTTCACTGTTAGCATATTGAGAGAGGTCACTATTAACAGCTCAGGGGTGTGTTTCCCAAAACCATAGTTGATAAGTTAGATGGTAGACACTTTGTAATAACAATCATTAATAGATGTTAAATTGATAGTTAATTAATCTTTAATCTTTATCATTTAACTGTTAGCAAACATTATTTTTTACTTATTATAAAGTTTACCGAAAAATTTAAGATATGTTAACATTTCCATATTTTGATTTTAGAAGGGAAGGGATGCAGGCAAATGCTTAAAAACCTCCCAAGCTAATGTTTGATGCACGGAATTTATTGAATGGTTTTCATCACCCCCATTTGGTAAATAGATTATCACGGTGGAATAGTATAGCATGCTATTTGCTATGCCACTTTCATCTAGGGCTGCAGCTATCAAATTTGTTAGTAATCGAGTATTCTACCAAAAATTCCATCGATTAATCAAGTAATCGGATAAAATGTGTTTTTGCTTATTAATATTAATTATGCAAGAGAAAATAAGACTCCTGGGTCTCTTAAAATGAACAACTAAGTTTCCTTTTTTTAGATTTATTTTTTATTTTTAAATGCATACATCAAAAATAAACATTTAATTATTATCCATTGTTTCTCTGTCTGTACTTGTACTGTGAACAATGACAATAAAGTTGACAGATGAATTAAGTGCATTTAAGTGCAATTCAGTTGGGGTTTTAAATAAATCATTTTCTGAGATGCACATTAAACATTAAACCCAAAAGATTATTTTATATTATTTTATAATTAAGCAAACTTAGCTTTTTGGTAAATTATGGGGATTTACTATTAAAAATAAAACATGGAAGAAATTTTGTGTGATTAAACCTTAAAAAAAGCGTTTGATTTTTTTTAGTAGTAGGCTATGTACATTCTGCTGAACAATAGTAATACATCTCTGTCAAATACTTGTCTAAAACAGGACTTTTATTTTGACAGGTTGACGTACCTTTACAGTTCTGTGTTTGTGATGTGACGCTAGTTTAACTCAAATCGAACGGTCAAATGCTCATGAAGTGAATGTCAGAGCAGTTCTGGAGCTATTGTTCATGTGTTCTCGCCTTATTTAGTGAGACAGCAGACGCTGAAATTACAGCGAGCGTCACGAGCGCTTCAGTTTGTGTAAATAAAGGAAGTCGCGCTTCTGCTCCATTCATTAACAGAGACACGCAGAACATGCAGGATTCATATTTAAATAGACGGTTCCGGCTTAATATTTACAGATATTAGTCCGTCACATGAGATCACGTAGTTGGCTGGCTGCTGGCAGCGACTACTGAGAGGGGCCCCCTTGAGGGGGATCCCGATAACAGTGTCATTACACGTTACTGCATTGACGATCAAAGGGGCGCTCACACAGTGTCGTTGCATTTTATTCTTAACCAGTCGTTGTCTTGGGGCCCCAGGCCCTGCCTTGTCGCGACGGGCCTGAACGTTATGTAAATTTGGTGAACTGGTATAAATTTTCGCTGAAAGAGCGGATTACCTCACGACTGCGCACTTTTCTTTCGTCTGGATTTTTAACTTTTATAACAGAAAAGTGCAGGTTCATTCAAACGATTCTCATGGAGTCTGCTGTCTGTCTCATGACTGATGTGTATGAGGTGAGCTCAGAGGTCGCTCCAGCAGCTTCTTTTACTGGTCCGATTCGATAAATGTTCCGTGCGGCTTTTCTATCTTAATTCTATCGATTTTGTCAAACTTTCACATTTCACCGGACATTTTTATCAACTTTAAGTAACGTTAATACTTGTCCAAAAAGTTTTGCAGCTAATCTTTTAATGTATTAATGCTGGCGAACAAACAGGAATAGGATTCTTCTCTGGGGGAAACAAACAGACTAAAGGGAATAAAAACTTATTTAACCTATAAAAAAAAATAATTAAAGTATCAGACACCTTACTTAATGTTATAACAGTTATATGCATCAAACGATTATATTAACAGTTACTTACCCTTCATAATCAATCTGCCTCTGATGTCCGCGCTGACGCCGAGTCTCTGACTGTACCGTTAAAATTTGAACCAGAGTAAAGGGGGAAACATATTTCACCCAACAGTTGGGTTAAAACTAAAAATAACCCAACGACAAAAAAAAAATGTACCCAACAAATTTTAAGATAACCCAACACATTGACCCAATATGTGTAACCCAACGGTTGGGTTAAAAAAACAACCCAACGTTTTTTGCTGTGCAGGTACGAATAAATTAAATACATATGTCACCAGGAAGAAGATTTCCTGAATTTTAGGGACTGTTACATCACAAGCCATATGGCGCCCTGGTGACATCACTGGGAACACACAGAGACATCGTTCCTCGCGATTCCTGTCCATGTGTCTGACACAGACGCAGAATTCCCTAGTGTCCAAAACCCACCCGCAGTAAAACAACGATACAGAGAGGAAAACTTGGGATATAAAACAAACAGGGAATGACAGAGAAAGGAGTTAAGCCAACAACCCACTGGATAGGTCAAAGACGACAAAGGTGTGAGGACAGTGACATAATGGGACACATCTGTCCCATTCTAACTGAAGAAGACGACGGATGACAGCTAAGAGCACAGCTCAGAGGACACGAAAAAGAAATGAAGGAATCCGTAATGCCGCTTTCAGTCTCTCCGGCAGGGAAGGTTATGGATACACAGAGATGGGGAGATAGTGACACCAAACAAGTGCTTTTGGTGCTTTTGTGAAGAGAAAAGGTCAGCTCTTTCCTGAAGGACATCTATGTAGTGGTGTATTACAGTGAGAAATTTTGAGAGAGAATGATAAATGCTGGAAAAACACTGGTTGGATAAATATATATGACCGAACAACAGAATGATCACAGGCAGAGTGGTTACCATGCCAACACCAGAGTACACAGACAGTTGTCTTCTCTTTTTCCCGTTGGATGAAACCATTCTGTCTAAATGCCAAACAATCGGCACGGGAGGAGGAGCTCTTCATCTCGCCTTCATCTTGTTTTTATTTTAAATTGCTTTTCTTGCTAATAGACATATAGGCCCAGCATGTTTGATTCACGTATGTGCAAAGGGGATTACCACATCCACGCATCTTAAACAGGCCGTTAAATACACATCATCTCCACCTCGACCGAAACATTCTCACACACACCCATGGATGCTAATCAATAGCAGAACAGCATCACTCAGTGGGCAGCGAAGCGAAAACAAACCCACCTTATTTACTGCTAATGTGAACTCAGCCATACTACACTTGAGCTATGCATCATCCGCCAGGCCGTTGAAAATACACCGTGTTCTTGAAGTCGGTGGGAGGCATTGGTGACCCCTATGATTCAATGGACATGCTAAACTCATGAAACGATCTATCAAATTGAGTCATGGCCCACAGTCTTTCCTCCTTCCAGCCATTCAACTCCATCCATCCCTTAGTCACATGCTACCACGCTGTTTAATGGTAATGAACAAAAGGTTTCGCAGAACTGACGGAGGTAAGGAAATTTGAGAGTGAGATAAAAGGGGTGAGAGCGGGAGCCGGAGGAAGCGAGGAAAGAAACTAGGAATAATAAGAGAATGGAAGAAGATAAGAAGAAGAAATGACAGGCAGTAGAGAGTGTGAGTGATAGGGGGCAGAGGGAGAAAGAGAAGGAGAGACAGATGGACAAACAGAGACAAGTAAACAGAAAGAGAGAGGGGTGCCACAGTAACAGTCTGGCGTGATGCTTTGCTTTAGATCCCATTCAAGTATGAGCACACACACACACACATCATATATCCCTTTATCAAACAAATAGCTATAACCTTTAACTGGAAAATATGGAGAAAACACACACAGTCTAAAAATATAGCTACATGGCCAAAAAATAAATAAAGAAATAGCAGGCTTCAAAACAGCCTAAATAATCCACACAGATAACTGAAACGCAATCACAGAGAGAAGTGTTCTTCATGTTCACTAATGGACTTCCTTACTACCCACACAGTGCTACATCAGCATTCAGTGCAACCATCCCGCCCAGACCTAATGTTCGAGCAGGGTTTGGTCAACGTTCCTCTATCGTTCCAAGTTCCAACTTGGGTTCCAAGCTGGGATAAATGATGAAACATGTCTTAAGTGTTTTGGAAGACAATTTTGAATGGACAGAGTAACAAAAGAGTAGAATTTGGGGACATGGGTATGTGGCACTGGAGAATTCGATCAATATCTGGCATTATAAAGATACTCTCAATCTGTGACGCACTTACTGCATGATTGATGATCATTGGCATCTTTGAGGACAATTGCTTTTGTTGTCCCTGTACCAGCTCTATTTAGACTTTTCTGTCTAAATAATGACAAACTTGACTTTGACCATTTCTCCCCCACAAAAAAAAGTGATCTAACTTTTTCATTAGAGAATTCTAAACAAATGTGTGCTGTGAAGGTTTGTAAACACACAGCACATACTATTCATCTGTGATGTATGCTTTGATGACTGATATTAATTGTTTTGTTTTAAATGTTTTTGTCTGTTTTTTGTTTGTTTGTTTAGTTTTTTTTTTGCTGTTGAAGTTTATTTGAACTTCTAAGGTTTGTTTTGTTTTGTAACAAATGATGCTGAATCCTTGTCTTATAAGAGTGAAAATACAGGTTCTCTTTGATGTATGACTGCTATAAGATTTGTTTTTTCTATTTTGTTGTTCAAGTTTTTTTGTTGTAAGTTTTGTTTAAAATTCTTGTGATGTTACAATAATTACTAACAATTAATATCTCAGTTAAAGCCAATTTAATTGACACTATGTAAAATTGTAATCTGTTACTGATTCCAAATTACATGACAGAAATTGTAGTTAACGTAATCAAACATATTACATTTTAGGTAATCAGACTACTTTTTGATTACTTTCAGATTCCTCTTGACTTGTTTATCATGTTGATTTAAATCGGATAATTTTGTACCATCTTTATATAGAAATACAAAGAAAATGCTATTTAACAAAACTCTAAATGAAATACTATAATTACTGCTAATTAGTATTTCTGTATATTCACATTTAATCGCTAAAACTAAACACTATGTAATATATAATCTATGATTATAAATTATATCTATAATATTGTTAAATCAGATATATAACAAATCCTCTTTCTAAATTAAATCTTAAACCCAAACATGTTTACATGGCACCAGAGAAACTGCATGATTCCGAAAAACAGATGTATGAAAACTCTATGACTGCATTTTGGGTCTCAGATTAGCATATATGGCAAATGTTGTGCTTGAGGCTCAGGGCTGAGCTTGACTGTTATTCTTCACTCTAATTAAATATTACAGACATTCTAAATGAATGTACATTAAAGCTTGATGTACTACCACTGGAATAAATTGGTTTATATGGGTAACAAATTGTGTTAGTTGCAAAATATCTATCAGGATGTTCAGACACTAACCAAAAGTAATAACTGAAATGAAAATCCGATTTTAAATCTTTAACAATTGTTTTCTGCTCGTTACTGTAGTCTTGTAAAAATGGCAGCTTTGAGGCTAAACCACTTTACCTTATGGGTGGGTTTCAATGCAGAAAAAACTAAGTCAGGATAAGAATTTTTACTTGGTTTACTTTATACTGAAGCAGATGATCATGTGTTTGACAAAAAAAAAAAAAAAAAAAAACCTTCAAGGGTTAAAAGAAAAACCAGGGACTCCTTGCCACAATTCGTCTACTGCAGCTGTTTTTGACATGTCAGGACATTTACTCTATTCTCTCTCTGGCTTATGTAAGAGCTGGAAACCTTTAAAGCTTTCTCATTGCACACGTACCTTGCAGCCCCTGGAAAATTCCTTAAACTAAAGGTGACGCGGTCAGGGTTAGCCTACTATAAACAGATTTCTAGTCCATCATCCCTGCCCTTTACTCTCACCTTCCACTCACCTTTTCATTCCCTGCTCTCTCCATTTTAGCTCTCCCCTTTTCCAGCCACTGCTTTCCACCTCTGTTAAGTGTTGCCTTTTTTCATTTGCTGCTGCATTATGCCTACGGATCATATTTCTTCATTAGAACGCATTCTCTGTTCTAATTCTAGTTATTTCATAGAGCCTAAATTGCAAACTCAATCTCTTTTCTCACCATGCACCTTTCTTCTAGTTACATTAAAACATTACTGACATTGTATTATAAGATTTAAGTCCTCAACATCAGTTGTGCATTACATATCAACAATTAACAAGATTTTTAATAAAGGTTACAGTAGTTGACACAATAATCTAAATTGTCATTTACCCACACACATATTTTTCCAAACCTGTATGACTTTCTTTTGGATTTTGCATTGTTTTTATACATACAGTGAAATCACTGGGGGTCCAAAAAACAACACTGTTCATTATTAGTTCATGAAACCTAACGCCTTAACTCTTTTTATATTGTGCAGTGTTATCATCAAATCTTTCGCAGTTTCTTTGACAAAGACAAAAGACGTCCTTTGAGGTAAGGTCACAAGCGGTCCAATATAAAATTGGTTAATTCATGAAAGAAACTCCATAGATTTGGCACGCACTGTGTATAGCAGCACATTATAACCTCATTATGTAAGCCTCAGATATGCACAGAATTCTAAATACAGTAATAACACTTGTGCTGCGACAGTTGGTGTGTAGGTGGAAGTTAGAAGGGAAAGCCCTCAGAGGTTGATCTTTCTCTCTCTAACACACTCTCGACAGACACACACATTTCACATTACATTAGTGCATTTGTCATTCTAGCCTAGCCAGACCTGCAGAACAACTTTGATTCTATTGAGTCAGCTGGTGGAAGATTGGGTGCTTTTCACGGGAGGGTAAAAGCTATGTGACGACCTTATTATGTGTGAGCAGTCTTAACTGTTTTGTTTCAGGGCTGAGAACAGAGTCAGCTGTTATGATGCATCACTGGGATGCCACAAGCACTGGGAGCAACATCCATGAACACAGTACTGGCGTTTAGTGACCTTTACTTTGGTAACTCATTAGGCAACTGCAGTCAGCTTCAGATCCGTGTTCCCCACTGTTTCTTTTTCCTGAGGCCTTTCCTGCTACCCACACTACTTCTTCAAGAACTCCCTCTTTCCCTCCTCTCATTCATTCATCTCTGGGGCATCGATCACATTATAGACCAGACTAATATTTCATATTCATGCTGTCCGCCTGTTTGACATATCGTTCGAAACATTCGCTCAGTTCCGAATCAGATACTTTTTTTGAGTCTGACAGACACAGACGGTGGATGAACCCTTGATGTGGACGTGACAGCTGTCAATCTGCGTTTATAACTCAGGCTTATAGCGAGACTACACTACACGTTTTTTGTAGTGTGTGAAATTAGCAATAAAGTTCACTACCACAGCTGGTGGTATATTACGCCTTACCCTGCCTATAAAAACACCCTCAGACCGAATCAGCAGATTTGCCAGTGAAATTAGTGAGGGAAATGAATAATCATACTAATGTTCTTTCTCTTTTGCGGTAATCTCGTTCAGGGGGTTGATCATTCTCAAACCTGTCGTCTGTGAACTACACGCGACAGCGAAAGGTCGCCATCCAGCGGTAATAAACTGGCTTAAAAATGGCTATTGTTTTCGGGAATTTAAGCTTCCAAACAGCACTTTTAATATCATACACGTGCTATAGTTGTTAAAACAAATGAACACAGTAAAAAGTCACTGGCATACGTTCAAGTTTAATTTTAATATAAATTGGCCAGGATAAAGGCCGTCACGTTTACAGATGTTACTTTATAGCATGATTTAGACAATACATGACTTGTCTAAAATTTTTAATTACCTCGAACATTTATTAATGTTTTTCTAGATTTTGATTCTTGTTAAATTCTTGGAAATATTGTATAGTTGTTAGCAATATTGTACTGGGAAATATTGTATAGTTGTTGGTGTCTAATCATTATAGAAGCCTATTCTTTACAGAAAATAAGCACACCCGGTGTAATATATATCAATTAGGCATACATTTTAAACTAAATGTATACTGGGGCCTACACATAAAAGGAGAAGATCCAAGGATGCTCTGGCAAAACCTTTAATTCCAAGAAAACGATCAAGGATAGTTCCCACAAAGTAATGTACTCAAGAAACTGCAAGTAGGGAACAATAATATTGCACTGCAATCTTGAGGGTTGCAATGTGACGTAATTTTCTTCATTTTCAGTCCAATAAGATATTCCCTTTCTGTTATTGGTTTTCTACAAATGTAACTTTAAATTCAGATTACTAAACCTAAATGTCTTAGGGAAATGGGAATAATGTTAAGGAAACATTAAAATATCATACATTTTCATAAACTAGCTGTTTTTTTCCATGCTCATTTTCTGGCCATATTTCTAAGATTTTTTTATTTTTTATTTTAGTAGATATCTGAATATAATTAGGTGGATTAGTTTGATCTTCTTTGGAAAAAGTAAACGGAGACTTAGCTCACTCTCCTTTAAACACCCTCATCCAAATATGCTGGAAAACGCATGCCATTACGGTTCCACTATAAACAGAACAAGTTCAAAATTTGCTGTGAAAATAAGATATTAATCTGCAGCACACGAAAAGAAAATATTCTTTACTTTAAACCGAACAGAACAAATCTTAAAATAACGTTTGAGTAGGCATACAGATGTTGGAGGCATACAGATTCACATTTGCTGAAAAGAGAGAAATGTCAGTATTGCTTTATACTTGAAGCAGTGCATCAATTAAAGGTGTCTGAACACATTAAACATTAGCAGGGCAAATAATATTCCAAGTAACAATTTATATCCACAAAGATGCAGGTACACACACATACAAATGTGCATATGATTGATTCGTGCCGTTTATCTGCCCACTATAGCGATCACCAATCAGAATGTAGACTGTATTTGGCTGCATGCAATATCTACCATGAGCCTCTCAAACAACACACGTAAACAAGAGTGAAAACAGAGCATACACACCTCATATAAAAAGACATCCTAAAAATTAAAAGATAGAAAATAATGTTATTTCAAAGTTACGAATCAGTACAAAATATATACATACAATATATACACATACATAAACACACACCCATATATATAAACTCGTTCAGCAGACCTTATATATACATCTGTGTGCATACGTATCTGTATGTACATTATGTATACATTTCAAGCAATCTACTCCAGGTTTGTATGTGGAACATCACATACTGCAAAAAAACAAAATAAAACAAAAAAATTAAAATGCATTTAAATACAGAAGTTCACGAAGGGGATTAGAGAAGTTATAGTGTATGATGATCAACTTAAAGAGTGATAGATCACCCAAAAACGTTAAATCTATCATTATTTGCTCACGGTCATGTCATTCTAAACATGTATACATTTCTTTATATCTCAAGAACACAAAATAAGATATTTTTAATAATGCTGATAACCAAACCTGTTGAACATTGACTTCTTCTGTACATACAAAAACATCAGCGATTTCGTAAAAGATCTTCTTTCATGTTCCAAAGAAGAAGAAAAGAATAAATAAAAGCAAGCAGAATTGGAAAAACATGACTGTGAATAACTGATGACAATTTTCTCTTTTTTTTGAGTGAACGAACTCTTTAAACCACTTTAATTGAATGTCTCTAAATACATGACCTGACCAGCATCACCTATCATTTGTATCATTCTATTGAGTGTGAAACACCTAAATGTATCATGAATAAAACAGATGAGAGAAAAAGAAACAGAACTTCCCTACAGCAATGTGGCCACGCATTCACCTAACACAGTATTGTGATGCTAGCAAATGGGAAAAAATGAGAGGGAAAGCCTCTAAAACAAATGCAACCCTGTAGTTTTAGCTTTCTAAAAACAAACAAAAAACAAACTACTTCTTCATGTCTCATCAAGTCCAATCTGCCTTGGGTTTATAGCTCAGTTGCCATGGAAGCATCCGTTTCTGCTTTGTCATGATGGTTACAGTTCAAATCCCAAAGCCACAGGCTTACCCTGGTACTCCCTCTCTACAAGACAAACCTCATATTCTTTCTCTCTTGCTGCTGGCCACTCTTCTACTCCCTCCAGCCCTTCATTTGTTCTCTCGATCCCTAAAAGCTCTGTGCCACGGGGTTAAAATTGTTGTTATTTGAGCCCGAGCAGCTATGGGGGTCAACAGTGCAACCTGGTGGGCCGGGTGCCTGTCTGTCCCCGCTTCCTCCTCTTGCGTCTTCTCCCTCAAAACTTTTTTCTTCCAAGGGCTTCCCGATCCAGGATCCATATCCATGTTGGCTCAGGGCCAGGAAGAACAGCCTCTTGGCATCCTGGAATGAAGTGGCGGCCATCTTCGCGTGGGCGTAGGACGGTTGTGCCAACAGATCGGCCCGGCCTGCATGCTGGCACAAAGCTTGGAAGAGACGGAACAGATTGGACTTGGAAACCCGCGATATCTCCATCTTGGGACTGGCATGAAAAGAGAGGAGAAATCGAGGTGTTCAAGGGTGAAGTGCTTGGAAAAATATTAGCGGGATTTCCTTTTTATCACTGTGATAAGTGACACTGGGTCGGTCTCTCACCTGTCCACTTTGCCCTTGGTGCCATCCAGCACCTCCACAGTAAACTGGTCTGGCTGACTCCAGTTAACGCTGGACTCTTTGGTCTTACCTGTGTGGCGTGTTGAGTCATACACACTCACCCTGCCCACCTGCACCAACAATATGGAAATGAAGTGAAAACCAAGTAAAAACTAAAGTTTCACAGAACTAAACGCAGTGTTTTTTGTGTGAGCGCACCTCAGGGTGGTTAAGAGTAAAGTTTGCTGGTAAACTCTTTTTGAACACGTCCCCATCTCTAGCCAATCGGCAGCATACTGCTCGAGTCAGGTGACCATGGCTGTAGAGATACCCTGAACAAACACGTATCAAAAAGAGTTTAGGAATAAAGCTCTAACATTGAGACGTTTTAATAATAATAATTATAAACATTTTATAATACTTATTACAGGGTTCCCACACCTTGATTAACTTCAAATTCAAGGACCTTTCAAGGACTCTCCAGGTCCGATCCCCTCAAATTCAAGGACTTAATGTGGGGACACATCATGGTTACAACGTGTTATCTTGTAAGATACATTGTTACAGTTTTCGATCGAATATTAACTTTTGTATGGATTTCATTGAAAAGAGCTTAGACTCATGTAACCAGACGTTTTAAGTTATATGATTATGAAAAACTTCTTGCACAAAATAAATTCAAGTACTTTCAAGGACTTGAATCAATGTATTTTTATTTCAAAAACTTCATAAAAAAACTTCATAAACTTTCAAGGATCAGTGGGAACCCTGTTATTAATAATAAACATGAAATAGATATAATAGATCAGATTTAACCTGTAATATGACAATTAATTTTAAAATGATCTTTTGCATATAATTTATTATAATGTATGATCTAATGTTATTACTATACATTTTTTTTGTGCTACACTTTATATAACTTAATTACAACTACTGTTATAAATATACATTTTATAATAATAAATTACCTATATTTATATTTTTTAATAATCAGAATATAAATACGAATGCTGAAATTAATAATAATACATTTTATAATGAATTCTAAATGACATAACTTAATTATTACTACTATTATTGTTATAGATGTACATTTTATACCAATGTATTTTGTATTTGTTTTATAATTCTAATAGTACTATATATCAATTAAATACCAATAAAAAAATACATTTTATAATGAATTTGATATAATTATTAGACATGTTTATATCATTTAATTAGCTATTTTTACCTGACCTATACATTTATTTAAATTAAACTGACCTTAAGAACTTGGGTGTAAAGCCCTTACTGTAAATAGAACTAAAAATGAACACCAAAGACGGGGCTGAAAACACTACACTTCAATACTCAAAGCATGGTAGGAGTGTTTACCAAGAGTGATCGAGCGCAAATACACGGGGTGGATGAAGTGGCTAAGGAGCGCCCCCTGTAGGCCGAGCACGTTCCAGCGCAGGATCTTGTCGCTGCAGCTCATGGTCCTCAGACGCTCACCGTGCTGAATGCCATCCCAGGTGGGCACAATATCACTGGACTCCACTGGGATGGTGCCTTCGCCTGAGAAAAAGAAAGGGTGGAGAATCTTAGATCATTCAAAACATGCAAGAACATATGAAGTGACAGATAAGTAGAGAAAACTTTTTAAACCAACTACAGAAGCTCTAGCAAACTAGGCATTAGCTGTAAGCATAATCTGATTTATTGCTGGAGTTACAGAAAAATATGTCACAATAGCTCATGAGGCTATTTTTTAACTTCCTTGTCAGCAGTGTTAGACTCAACACAACAGCTACCCAAGCACAACTGCCAGCATCATGTGTCGACCTGTCAACTTAAATCCACAGGAATACATCAGCTTACCTGCCAACCGTTTGGCCACGTAATAGCTTTTCTCCTATCCCACTAGACAATGGCAGTTTTGCCTGGAAAAAGGCCACACTCACGTGGCTACAGAGATAACCAGAACCAGATGGCACTGATGAACACTGCTGAGTGCATCTTGGTTAATCCAACAGTTAGCAAACCAGACTCAATGTACCTGAGGTCCTGGATCTACACCACAGCGTGTGTGTGTACAGTAGCAGTCCAATTCAAATCAGGAATTCCAAAGATGCGCGTTATTTGGAGGGGTCTTAGAATTTAATTTTTATTCTTTCAGAAGATCTTGATTAATCTGAAAGCCTTTATTTGTGTATATTTTTTTTATCTCACAGATGTTGTTTACAGATGTAGTTTTTTTGGTCTCTTACCATTCTCCACCTTGGTTCTGAGCTTGCCCTGTTTAACGTTCTCAAAGAGAGGCATGTGCTGAGAGCCGTCTAATTCGGCGGCCTCGCTGCATGACTTATCGAACAGAGCGCCATCGCCACATGGAGCAGTGCTGTGCGACAAAGAAAAGAGCAAATGAGAGCAGTGTCATTCATGTTTGCAGATGAATCTCGGTTCTAAAACTAGCTCGGAGGAGAGGAAGTGCAGGTCTCACCTAATATAAAGATGAAAGGTGATGTCGGATTTGATCTTCAGCTTCCCATCGTCTGCCAACTCAAAAATAGTCTCATCACCAGGGCTTTCCCAATGCTTTATCAGTTCACCGTATAAAAACCTGAGCCATACAGATTTTACAAACAAAACCTGTTATTTAGCATAGATTTAAGCTATTCTTCTTTTAGGTTGGTTGGTGAATATATATTTTTTTTGTAGTAAGAATTAACAGATGATGCTTTTTACACATCTCTCCCACATTATTTATTCTCATATATAATATTCATAAATATTCTCTCTAGATTTAGAACTCAAATGTACCATAATCATGGAGAAAGACAGAAAGAGAAAGACAGCAGGCATTCGAGCAGACATTCTGTCCGTCTCACAGTAACATCTGCAGAACACTAAATATAAAGTCAATATATTTATGAGCTGCTGTGAAATAAGACTCCTTCATCTTGAAGAATGAGACGGAAAAGGCTGTAGAATGAGAGGAAAAATGAATTATGCAATTGCCAGTGAGGGAGAGAGAGAGAGTTCTGCTGCAAGCTGATACCGGATAAAGCCTCTCCTGGAGATGATTTCTGCGTGGCAGTCATTAACGGTGTCCCCTCGCAGGCTAAGCTCCTCTCCCTTCACACAGCGGTTTCCTACAGGCGTAAGGCCACAACAATTACAGCACATCTCTAATTACAATGCACACACATCACGTTGGCTGTGTATTTGTGTGTTTGGGTGCCTGTACCTGTCCCGAGGCTGACAACGGTTCCGAGAGTATCTGTTCCTTTCCGCATCACAATGGTAGCAAGAATCTTCCTACCCAGAAGGCTGTGCTGGATGCGTGCTGTGAGGGCATTAAAGCGCTGATGGCTTAGCATGGCGATCTGATCGTGCATCGTACTGCCTGACACAGGCAGCTGAAACAATAAAAAAAATCGATTTTAATAATTGTAGCACATCTTTCTGGAAAACGTGTGATGTCTCAAGAAATAATGTAAAACTGGTCACTAATAGCAAACTGGTTTTGTATATAATAAATAACTTTAATAAATAGGCATGCACATTAAGGCATTCATTTAAAAGTATATATTTATAAATGTTTTAAAAAGGATCATTAAATGTAAATTCACTCAATAAAATATGCGTATGGGCACTACTTTAACCATCAATCAACCACAACCATAAAATCCATACAAAAGTTAATATTCGATCGTTTTAGAATACAGTATAGGATTTACCCATAACTGAATATTCTTCACATCAGGGTCACAAATGAACACTTCCATTAAAGGCCAATTTTTTTGGTCCCATGTAATTGATTTCCAGAAACATTTTTACATTCCTGAGGGCAATTTCTTTTTTTATCACCACTTTAATAATTGTATGTGTTTTCTTTAAATGGCAAAAAAGTTGAACCAATTACTTTCATGAAAATACTTTAAACTTTTGGAACGAACAAATGACAACGTATCTTACACATTTAAAAACAGGAGCTAACAGGCGAAACTAGTTTAGTGCAACTTCCTGTCATAATCACTGAAGCTACAGAATTAATCTTTCATTTACATCATTTCTGCACTGTGTTGTTCAGGAGGAGGGATTTTTCAGTGCTGACTAATCTAACGGTGTATGATTGGACATAAGCTCAACAGAAACGTGTGTAATTAGTAATGAAAAAGGTGTAAAAAATAAATAAATACATAAAAACATCTGTTGCAGTGTGCGTGAATCAAAATTTAATTCCATGAATAGACACTTATTTAATTTAAAGTCACATTTTTGGAGAGGCCGTTTTGGAGAGTTTTACGTATGTAAACAACATATGTTGTTTTTTTTTCTTAATCAGCACCGTACACAGATACACGGTTTATGCTTTGAGCTGAATGTAAAAAAAATGATTTGCGTCCATATGTTGCATACTTATGTGATAATCTCCAAAATGACGCTATAGTGTGACCTTTAATTTTCATCTTTAATTAGCAGGGTTTCATATGTTAAATTTTATTTTTGTTTATTTTGGTGGCATTTTTGCCACATGCCCCATGTATGTTATACATGTATGTTAAGTACATGTTAAAAACTTTTAATAGGAGCCAAAATTAACGTTTCTTTTGGCGAGTAAACATGACTGAATTACTGAATTCAGAAATTCGCACAAATTAGAATTCAGGGTTTTCTTACACAGAAAACAGAACAGGAACACCACTTGGCAATGTAAATGTTGCATGCAGAAAAGTTACGCAACACTGTCTTTCCATCAGAAGCTTCTTTTGCTATATATATATATATATATATATATAGCAAAAATCCCCCAACAATTACATTTGGAAATGCTTTCAAATATTAAGACCCCTATTTATATTTAATAGCACTTTGTTAATAAGAAGTTAAATGCGTTGTTAAAAGCTACTGCTAGTTTTATTATGGATTTTTATTAAAGTTGCTGCATGTTTAATACCTCTGGCGTGAGCTCTCCAGTACGTGCTGCTTTCTCAGCTTCTCCAATGAGCACTCGAAGAGCAGCATCCGCCGCCTCCTGCTTCCCCTGCTTTTTATTACTTGCACAAACTGCAGGAAACCACCGCCCTCCTAATTTAGCCTGGTATGTAAACCTTAAAGAGAGAGGTAAGTTGATTTGATCTTTTTAATGTGTGGCCGTGCAGCAGGGAGTCAGACGCACTGAGATGGGAATCCTGCTGCTTTTGTAATAAGGACATGAAGATCACAAAAACATGACAGAGTAAAAGTGCACATGTACTTGGGCTCGTGCGAGGGTCCAGACTGGCCCACCAGGCTGATCTCAGCAGCGAAGCCTCGAGCACGGGCGTACTCCAGCAGGCCGGACACAGCGTTGTTGTTCAGGTAGTTAATAAGGTCACCCACACCTGCTTCATGGGCCGCCTGGAGCTCAGCTGCCGTCAGAGGGGGTAGCGAGGGGCATGCGGGAATCGCTGGCTGAGACTCATTGTCTCCCACAGGGCAGAAAGTACCTGGAGGCTAAAAGAGAAAGACTGGGTTTAATCTCCCAGCACAACAAATTCTCCTTTTCCTGTCTTTCAAAAAGTCCTCTTTTCATTCTTGAACTGTCTCCAAACTTCTCTTCACCTTGTTGAGATGTAGTAGTCCATCTCCCATCAGCTCTTTCATGGCCTCCTCCGCTGCCAGCTGCTTCGCTGCTTTCTTACTGGGTGCTGAGGCTTCTTGGAAGAGACGTTCCCCAACCTTTACGCGGAACATAAACCTGACACAGGAAGTGAATAAAAAACAAACAAGAAAGATGGTGCAAGTAAAGAGTGAATCCTCCAATCATAGTTTCATACAGAACACAATGGAACTGAATAAATCAGCATATTAGAATGACTTCTGAACAATCACAGTTGTCTGCTTCTTCAACTATTCAAATGTATAATCATTTGTTGCTGCAGTAAAGCACACTGAAACATTGAGAATGACAAATAACAGAAATTAACGTATGCAAACAATCATGCTGTCATTTCATGATTTTGCCTACTGGAGCCAAAATATATTTTTGTGTGGTAATGCTAATTTGGCAGGCGGTGCTACATTTACATCAAGGCCAGTAATCAGAGCCACTCTTTTACTAAAGGACATGAATATCCACTGAGACATGAGAGAACCTCTCGTATGTATGTTTGTGGAGGCTTTCTTGCTTTCTTGAATGAAATCCAATACCAAGATTTCTCATTGGGACATTTATCACTTTTGTTTTCCATCTGCTATTCACATATCTAATATCTGAGAAAACACAGCTACCGCATCTTAAGAACTGTAACTTACTGATCATAAATTAAAACAAAAGCTTTTTCTCAATAGAGATCAAGTTTCACTGATCTGTATGTGTTTTGTGTTGTAAATTAGGTCGTGACTGAGCATTGGTTGAGCTTAATTGGTTTATAAAATAATATTGCTTTTGGAAATTCAATAACACACTTGATATCTCATATTGCTGCTGCTAAGATATTCAGGGTAAAAAAGACAAGGCAGAAAATCACATTGGGAAATAAAATTATTTGCTATTCTGTATCTAAATATATATAAATCTGTAAATTAAAGGAACATCTTTTGAGTTTTTGTGAGTGTCTAACAATATAATTTTTAAGAAGCGCTTAATTTAAAGATTTTAACTTAACTTTGCAGAAAACGCTCTGAGGTCACTGTAGCTACTCTAAAGCATTTATATGTAAGCCTACTAGACCATATCATGATTTTAATATTATTTTCATACTTTTATAAGAAGAGAACCCAATTTAGGGAAACGATATAAAATAAACAAAAGAATAATAAAAGTAAAAAAATATATATACTGATAAAATAACATTTTGGGCGAGGATTACTCAAAGCAGACATTGTATTTTATAGGCAGCAAAGTCACATCGTAGGGTCAAAGGGAATTAAGGACACAGAAGAACACAGATAGCAGGAAAGGGGAACAGAAAAAGAGTCATAAACATCATAAAGCTCAGTAGGTTCATTAACTGCAAAAAGGGGAAATGTAAAAAAAAAAAAAAAAAAAAAAAAGGAGAGTAAAGGACATCAAGAGTGAGAGATGTGACTTTCTGTAGTAGGATTAAAGAGCTGTAACCTAAAGTCCTTTACAGTGGGATGTGTTTTACCGTGGATCATGGGGTGGCCCTTCCTGTCCTGTCTTGATAAACTGGATTGCATGCCCACTGCGCTGGCTATGCTCCATTAGAACAGATACGGGGTTCTTTCCTCCAGGTAAAGACCGAGCCAGAGCCTGGGGCGGAGTATCTGTACCACCCTTTAGAAATGAGAAAGAGAAACTAAATGTATTTTTATATTCAATATTTTGTAACCACTCAAAACTGCTATGAGAGATTAAATGATTAGGTTTCATGCAACTTTGACAATGAAAAACAAAACAAACATACTTGCATATCATCTGCCGGGTCAGTGTTTGACTCAGCTCCCTCAATACTCGGTTCTTCCTCTTCGCCATCACCTGCTCCTTCCGTCTCCTTCCAAAGAATCTTCAGGGTTATGGCTGCGGCATCTTTTTTGGCCACTTTTTTGTTTGGACCCTCAGCCGGTGGAAACCTACGACCATCTAGCATGACCTGCATCCGAAACCTGGAGACGAAAAGAAGAACCTCAAGCTATAAATCCATGGAAACACAGTTACTGTGTTTCTACTTATTCTTAATCATGCAACCCCATTTCACCAAAATTCACTAGCAAGATAATTTCTGTAGCATCTTCAAAAAGCCTTGGCTGGTTCACCAATTTTTTTTTAAATATCACTGCTGTGTAGCCATTTCCAAACATACTCGCTTCCAGAAAAGCTGGAGGCTTTAACACAGAAAAACGAATGCTCAAATGCACCCATAAACAAGCTTCTCGTCAACTAACCTGGGCTCATGTGAGGGTCCAGACTGGTCCAGAAGTAGGAATTCACAAGAGTGTCCAAATTGCTGAGCAAACTCCATCAGTCCGCTAACTGGGTTCTTACTGCGGGCCTCTTTCAGTTTCTGCAATCTGCTTGACTCCAGGCTCTGGGCTGGGTGAAGAGGAGCAGCCAATGAAACGGCAACCTCAGAGCGAATCGTGTTCAGGAATTCCGGAATGTCGTCAGATGCCCACTGTGAACGTTCTCCTCCATTACTGGCCATATCCTGATAGTAGGAAAACTGATGGGAAGGAGGTTGGAAGTAGTGGGGTGGAAAGGAAGGTTCACTGGGTTTGGGTGGCATTACCTCAAGGCCAGGCATGTCAAGCTCTGTGTTGTTGCCTAAAATCTCATCCAATAGACTTTCACCACCATCCATCGGCTCCGTTGCAGTACCACTTAAAAACTCCAGTGTATCATTTACGCTTGCAATTGCTTCTGTTGCAAAGCTTAACATCTCTGCACTGTTTTCATCCTGTTTTGCATTTGCAGCGACTTTTCGTTGGCGGTCCATCTTTTCCTGCCGGTGTACACTAAGTGACCAGGTATGTGGTGTAACTTCAGAGTCACGCCTTACGTCACCTTGTTTCTCCATTGCATAGAGTGTGGGATTTACCTGCTTTGCACTTCGCAGGCCAAGGTTCTTCGCAATCACAAGCGCATTGCTTGTACCTGCTTCATACAGGTACTGTAGGATCTTCTCTTTGCTATCTTTCGTATCGGCCATTGTTGGCAAGGTTACTGAGTGCACAGAAGGTAAAAGAGTCTTTTGAACCTGGTCAGGAAGCAACGTTTCACAGGTATCTTCCCCTTCTGAGTCCTCTGACTGGTCAGTGGAATGGCTATCAGCCTCAACAAGGAGCTTTGATGCAGAGGGATCACTGGTGCTGATGAGATCCCCTGTAGCCTCTTGTTTTATGGATGACTTCTGACCTGGCTTTGTCTCAGAATCCTTTGAAAACTGTGTTTGGTCTCTCTCTTTGATGGGCTCACTGTCCTTTTCCTTGCGGAGTCTCCACAGAGGAGGACTGTCACCTTGTTTTACTGCTTGGTTTGTCCTTAAGAGGGCATATAAAGCCTTATTAACAATCTTCTTGGGAAGCCCAAGCTTTTTACCCAAGACCCTGGCCTGAATGGTCTCGTCTGGCCCAAGTGACGTCAAAAAAGTGAAGACCTGTTGCTGGATCTCAGGGGTGAAATACAGAGACTCTCTGACCGAGCTGGGAGAACTGGAAACCTTGCTGGAAAGGCTACTGCAGGATGAGGTGTCAGAGGTGTCTACCCTTGTTACCCGGTCACCCAAACTCAGATTATGAAGGTCCGAGGACACATCATCTACTTGTGTATTCCAGTAGTGTTTAGTGTATTGATTGGGATAATACTGTCCCTTCTGGAGATAGTGATTCCAGTGTGACTTTCTCTTAGGTCCAGGTGTATTTCCAAAGTTCTGCTGCCTTTGCCAGTTTCCTTGGCCTCTGCCGTAGCCTTCTCTTCTTCCAAAACTGCTACCACTTGATTTGAAGTCACGATAACCTGCCTGGTACTGGGTAGGCCCAGTAGAGACCTCTTCCCCTAGGCTGGAGGTTTGGGATCCAAGCTGCTGGGGTGCTTTAAATTGCGGAGCCTGTGCACTCTGCCCCCTGAGGAACTGCACCTGGTGTTGTCGGAAGCTTAGACTATTTGAGTCGAAGATCTGATCACTGCCGTGCCGAGGGGATGCCCACAGGGGTGGATCAGAGGGGCTAGGGTGAAAAGGACCACCACGTGGAGGCACGCGAGGAGCAGCTGGGTGGGTGGAGTAAAAGGAACCGTGAGGATAACTGTCAGATACAGAGTCTGTGCTTTGGACACGAGGGCCACGTGGGTGACTAGTAGTTTGGTGGGAATGAAACCGAGGTTTTCCCTGTTGGGGAGGGAGAGAGAATCGCTGACAATCTTTGTGATACCCTCCTCTACCTCTGCTCATAGCGCAGGGGTGGGAGGTGAGAAGGGCGTAGCGTCTGGCTTGGTAATTGGGATGGGTGCACGTTTTAGGATGACGTCAGCTGACTGGATGTAACGTCACAACAATACCAAAGGCTTAGTCTGTGCACTGCATCTGCAGAGAGATAGAGAACAGCAGAGAAATCCATGAAAGAATGCAAAGGGGATACAGGCTTTCTGATGTCGCAGTGTCACAGTACAGACACACAAATCCCATCGGCACATTTCTTGGCAACCCAGTAGACTGTAATTTGAGGACTCTGTAAAAGGCTTGCAGATTAATTATTCATGCCTATTGTGACACAACCAATTTATTTCTGGCTTAGCGAGTAATTTGCAGATCCTTATGGAGAGAGAAAGTGGTCATGGGTATTAGAGGAAAGTACATATATTGAGAGCATGGCTTGTTTTTTACTTAACTGGCCAAACTTTACCAGATGTTCGTGAACCTAACACTAGTTTAGAAAATGCAGTACTCAGCAGCCTAGTGTAGGTCTGGTGTACATCACTGTGAGTTTAAAATAAGTTGCTTATTAAGACTATACAGTCCTCATAATACAAAAGGTCAATGGGCAGCACTTAGCCAGCAAATACATTCTTTATAATGGATTCAGGCAACAATAGCACAGAAAAATAACATGGTTATGACACATTACATGAGACAAAAAGCTAAAACGTTACATTTCTAAACATACTTTTTCCACTTTACTATTTGTTCGACACCAGTGTGCTAGGGGTGTAATGGTTAAAGTTTCTCTCAGTTCGGTGCATATTTCAGTTTTAAAGTAACGATTCTGGTACAGTCCAGTTAAGAGAGAGTATTCTTAAAGTGAAAGTACAAATTTCCATAAGAATATTAATTTGTAAATAAACATTGTAACTTAAAAACACCTGCATTCTTTTGCTACACCCAGGGCCAATTTATTAAAGCTGACGTCAATTCATGACAATTCACATTTACAGAATTTGTGTAGCGTTTTAAGCATTAGATTGTTTTAAAGCAAGCAGCTTTACAGTATTAACCATGAAAAAGTGACAGTGAAGCTTTCAATTAAAATTACAACTATTTTCTGTTATAAAGCAGCTCACCGGGGTAGAACTACTAATGTTAATAAAATGTATTAGTGAATGCAAAATATCCAAAACATATTACTTTAGTGATGTGTGCAAAGATTAAAGCTTGATCTCACTGGACTGTATTGATTATCATACTATAAAGTAGACCTATTTTAAGAGAAATAATCTATACACCCCTAAGTGTACAATTAAATATTAAAATATTTTTATTATAAAAATCACATATCTTATCTCACAGCCTTCCACCAAATACCAAGACAGACAAGAAACAATTCCACTCAGAGCCTGGCTTACCGTGACCCTGATGCAGCTTCAAACATAACTTCAGACATAACAGCTCTCTCTCTAAATAAGAGAAAGTGATTCTGCTCGCTCACATTCCACGTGCTGCTCCATGTGCATTAAGAGAGGATACTTGTGGATGCTGGAGTTTTGGTGTTCTTTTATCAGATGTTTTATCTTTATATTCCTATATTAAAGGGACCATCCATTACAAAATATACTGTATTATTAACATACATCAGAAGGTAATTCTATTAAATCATAAAACTTGAATGGTATTTTCAAGAACACCATGATCTTACCACTTGCTCATAGTTCACACTAACAAAAAAAGGTACAGTAACAAATACATCTAAAATGGTTTAGCTTGGAAGATCCTGTAGAATGTTTAGAGTATAATTTTTTTAAGTATTTAAAACTGCACTGAAGTAGATGTGTTATTGCACTTAAATCACTTATTTTATTTTAAAGTAGTATGGATGTGATTTCTATACATTAGCGTAATAAGATTTGATTTTTTTAAAATAATTTATGTGCATAGTGATGGCATAAGCCATTTCTTACCTACAAAACAACTGCATATCCTCCAAAGATTAAAGCTTGAGGACTCAAAATGAATTTTCTACAACCTCTTAAGATTTTAAACATTTCCATGACTTTGGAAAACTGAAACTGGTCTGCTCTTACAATTCCCTCATATTTCCAGGTTTTCTGTGACCATGGGAAGTTCAGAAGAACCCTGTATGCAACAGATATATTATATCTCCCAAAGGCACAAGTGGGACCTAAAAAGATGCAAACAGCAGGGTGTTTATAACAAAACTCTTGTATCTAAAGCCTTTAAATCTTTACAACTATTCACAATTCCTAGTTCTAGTTCAGATTCTGCAGTTCGGTCACTTTGACAGCTTAGAACAATATATAACCTACAATAGTGAAATCCCGTTCAGAAGAACCCAACACAAGAGGTCATATGAAAAAAGTTAACATACCTCAAAAACAAATGAAGGTAAGAGATCATTAAACTAGACGCAGACTTCCCAAACGAGGCCCAAACTCATGCACTGACTAAACACTGTGAGACCTGCACTTGAACTAGACCGACCACACTCCAGCAACTTGTTGTCTCCGTTCGCCTTTTGCAAGTGTGTGGGTCAATAAACTCCACTAGACGAGATGATCCTGAGACATGTCTTTTGGAGAGCGTGTTTGGGAAAGTGATATCAGCAGTGAAAGGAAAAAGAAAACGCGCGTAAATGCGGAATGTTGCGAACTAGGTACAGATCACATTAGGTTTCGCTTTCCATTCTTCTCCAAGCTCTCAAAACTGCTACAAGCAACTTACGCAAAACACGCATTACCCTAAACTGCCAGCAGGGGGCGCTTTTGTCAAAAGCACTTCAAAGTCATTTCAGCTTCACAAACTGTAATTACACCATTATAATTCTATGACAACTAAGTAAAACTTGTCAGAATATGTATGAATATATACCAAGCAATCATCCCTGTAAATATAAAAACTGAAAATACTCACGTGGGACGACTGTATTCATATTACTGCATATCAGTTAACAGCACGACATCTTAATACTGCATCGCACTACTCATTTTATCATAGACGTTGAACTATTGGTTTCGTTTCAGGTTTCAGATTTCACCAGCCAGCAGACTGAAAGCAAGCCTCCACCTGCGACCCTCTCAGATGCATAATACATGAGGTTACAGTACCGTGACCGACATGACACTGCACTGCAGTTTATAACCTCCTCCCGAAGCCTGAAGAGCAAAACAGCGTCTTCAGAAGCGCGTGAGAGCGAAACGCTTCTGAGGGTGCACGTGCCTCGACTTCGCTCCCCTAAAAGAAAAAGTCCCAAAAAATACAGGTCGGTCATGTACGGACAAATGTCCCCCAGAGGCGCTTAACAGCCCAGTTTATCCATCCAAAACACACAGTCACGCAAAGTTGCAACTTGTGTAGCTCAGGGCTTTAGGATACATAGGCATCAAAGACACTGCTTTCACCACCATATTCAGGAGATAATAAATAATGGGGTTCTTTCAAGCTCATTTTCATCTATTATTAATATTATATGAATCTTTGTTTTTTTTCCCGTTACTGTATTTGTGTGTTTTGATGCATTGTCAAATTAAGGAAAAAAATAGCACCAATAACGTATCTCGTATCATTATACACTGTGTTGGTACTACGGTAAAGTGACTGTATTCGGTGATATTACAGACCTTTTTTGTTACGGTCCAGCATATGTGTCAGAATTTGAATATTACAATAAACAAATCAATAGTTTCAATAAATGTATCTTAAATTAGTCATTGACATAATAGATAGCAGACTAACTAACATAAATCGATGAAAATAAGTACGTTAACGTTAAAAACACCCGTAGAAAAAACATTGTGGTATTATGGTTACATGGTAATTTGGTAGTTTTGTTTTTGCTCAACACAGACATGTCTTTATTAAGAAGACATGTGCATAATCTTCTTTAGCTAGTTTAAACAAGCCCGTTAAGTAAAAAAGATAGAAAACTACGTTGCAAGGACACCGGAGGTTGATCAGCTTACATTAATATATAGTGGCAAGTAACGTTAAGAAAATACAACCTGCTACTCGCTCTCTTTAATTAATCTGCAAGCATGCAGCAGCAAAATACTACAAGAATCTAAATAAGGAAAACGTGTACAGTAAGGATTTGGTATTTATCGCGACAGTCGATAAACAGCGATTGGAAAGCTTTGACGCGTCTCTCTCACTCGAGCACAATGCAGTTCCTATTCCATTCCGGAAACGCAATAAAATCCCAAAAATACACAGCTATGTACATTTCAGGGAGTAGTTATACTTACATGCACAGACGAGGTACACTGTCCTGCAAACGTCCCAGCAAGAGGCCACATGCAGAAAACACAGCGCTGGTGAATGACAATGAAATATGGCGCGTCGCTGCGACGGTGTTTTTGACGCTCTCTGATGACGTAGCATTTCGCAATAAACCGCAATGTGATCCTAAAAGCACGATCGGTTGTTTGAAATATGAAATAGCCTAGTTATTTGTGTAATGAATTAATTGAAACTTATTTATGCAGGACTGCCAACTCTCAAACATTCAGAGTGAGACTCATTTTTAGTGATTGGGCTATTTTGCGCACTTTCTAGGCTAAATATAAGCCGTTCATATTTTGAATAAAAGTTTTGTTTTGCGTTTAGCTAAGGGCTATTTCTGGAGATTCCTCTCATAAATGCAGGATTCCCTTTCGAATTTAAGAAATATATTTCTCAAAACATATGTTCAAGCAATGCAGACTTACAGATAAATAGAATAATATTGGAATTTTAAAGTCAAAATATGTTTTAAATACGATTACAATTATTAGCTAATGACTAACTGTTAAATCTTGCAGGTCTTTCACTGTAGATTGCTATTCTTGTTGTGTGTAATAAAATGTAATAATTTTGTAGCATTGCAACAGTTACATGGTTTTATAATAAAAACAGCATGACATAATGTTAAGATGTCAGACAAAACTCTGCTGACAGGTGTTTTATATATATATATATATATATATATATATATATATATATATATATATATATATATATATATATATATATATATATATATATATAATTCTTTTTGTATAAAAAATTGTGAAGTTGAATAAATACATGTAATATGATTTTGAAATGAATAAAATTTTTAACAAAATGATTAAAATAAGTAAATGAGATACAGCTAGTTCAAACAAGTAACTATTTAAAAAAATGATATAGCCTACACATTCAGGTAATAAATAAATAAACATGTGCAGGAACTAAAACACACAATAATGAATTCTTACAGGGGGAAAAAAAAAAGAATTATTCCATAGTATTAATTGGGTCTTTATAAATGAGTCTATATATCTGCCTTTTGAATACGATTGGTATCCATTGTTGAAGAACAATCATATTTAGGGGTTCATGTTATCTAAATGATTAAAAACCCCTGTTCTGGAGGTGTTTATCCTGACTGACTTCTTCAGTCTGATTTAATGAGCAACCCTAACCAGACATTTACAAAGGTGTACATGACAGACTTGGTTACTACTTAATAGACCGGTATAGGTTTGGGTGACAGGTTGAACTTCCTCAGCTGGCAAAGTCAGAACGACCCGTACTAGTCCTGACGCTCATGCTGCTGCTGAAGTGACACAAGCCGGCTTGCGTTTCAGGCCCCATTTGTTCTTTAATTGTTAAGTGCCTGATAAAATCACCAGGGTGAAGGTCATTGACATGACCCACAGAGAGCAACACTACTGTTACTAATCCCATTCACAATTTATACGGCCACTAAATTATTTACGCATTGGCACCCCGTGCCCACATCTTTCTGATGTACTTGGATTATTCCCCTCCACCTCTGAAAACATCTGTCACTGGTTCAGACAGGCCTTATCTCACTGAGAGGCCACCAAAAGGGTAAAACAAAGGAACACAGACATAGCCATTGAGTCAATAAATCAATTTATTTAAAAAGAATATGTTACATTTAATTATAATGCTGTGACACAACATTTTTCTTTTACAGTGTCATGTCAACTTAAAATTTCAATTTCAAAACCTCCTCTAAGTATTCTGTTTGTCTTGCTTTTTTTTTTCTATGCGGTTATGTGACATTGCTTATTTCTGGTTTAAACTACACCTCGGAGTCACTTGGTAAATGTACTTGTGCCTTATTTTTGAAAAGGTTACTCAAAAACGCTGAAAATACTGTACACAGAGATATTAGTTTCATATTCAAATAAATTAAAGTATCAGTCAATAGAGAAAGAACACCAGAGCAAATGAACGGATAGAATAGAGGAGTTAAGAATGAGAGGGGGAGAGATGAAACAGACAAAGTTAAAGGTCTCATCTTTAAGTCTATGCCAGGCCATCTGACAAGGAAGAAGAGAGATTTGAACCGTATACGCTTATGCAGAGGCTTTGCATGAATCTGTGGAATCCTATGAGAACCAGCATAACTATTATATAAGACAGCTGTGGTAATCCAACACAATCACAAGTTAAATAAAGGTTATGTTGGGCCAACTTTTGGTTTAAAAGCAAAAATATGAAACTTATATATGAAATAACAAATAACAAATTATGGGAAATTTCTGTTATTTTCAGTCCAGAAAATTCTGGACTGGAAATAACAGAAATTTCCCATAATTTGACAATATACTGTTTGTGTCTGTACTATTAAGTTATCTCACTGTAGCCCAATTTTTTTTTTTACATTATATTTCGTGGTAATCGTCTTTATGGCAAAAGTGCTGTCAGTTGAGCTCGTCTTGTATTAAAAGCAAAACATTCCTTTAAATTCAATGAATTTGAAAAATGAAACATAACAGAAACGGCATCTCGGGCTTTCATTTTAAAAAGTGCAAAACATGTCATGACTGGTCTAGAGTGACAGGTTCGTGTGCGCCTGCGCAACAACAAAAAACGCATACTCGCACTCACACGTGGTTTGATGGAGACGGCTTCCTGTGCGGTCAGAGCCACCTACTGCCGGATGAAGACATGACATCCTAAAACTCATAAACCAAGCAGCCCAATATGCACACATAACTAACACTGCTGGCTTTCCAAGTCAGTGCTTCACATGTATAACACTGTTAATACAACTCAAGTCATATATGAGCAGAGCGAACACCCACACAGCACTGGTACAGATGATCAGTGGGCAGGTGTTCTGCAGCCATGGCCAGACCCACACAGAATCTCTGCTGATTCATCATATTCCCCGTCCCTTGAGTGCTCAATTTAAACATTCTATTTGATCATTAGCTACTAATAAAGTTACTCTCAGTGGCGTTTGGGTCTTTGACATGCAAGAGTGCCTATTAAAAAGATTTATATTTTTAGATTCATATATTTCATATGGTTGTTCTCAAGCAGGGGTCTGGGGCCCACTAACATGGCCTCAAAATGACTTAAAATAATTCCAGTTATAGTTCTATTAAAATAACCTAACTTAATTAAAATGCTTACTTTAAAACAAAAAGAATAAGATGTGCATTTCCTTTTCCTCTCAGCAATGATTCGAGTCCTTTTTTTTTTTTTTTTTTAATTCAAATCACTAAAACAACTGTGGCTAATTTCTTTAATATATTGACACACCTAGTCAATAAAACAAGCAGCTTTATAATAGCAGCCTCGTGCATGTAGTCGACCTGGAAAGAAAAAAGGCATTTTTAGTGCCAGGGATCAATGTGTTTAAAAATGTCAAATTATGAATGTTTATGTTAAAGCAACATAAAAATACTAGTAATACTAGTAAAACTAATACTAGGAGCCTTTAAATACAGTGTTGAATACAGCAAAAATGTTGATAACCTCTGAATTCTTTTTTTTAATCATATATATATATATATATATATATATATATATATATATATATATATTCAGAATATATCTTTCAAGATGAAAAGTTTTGTTTTTACAAATATTATGAGGTAGTATGGAATGAATGATTTGGAACCCTAATCCCCAAAAATATTTTAGCAGAGAAATTAAAAACAATTCATAAGGTCGGATGCCCTCAATAGACTCATGTGCAGTGCTCCGACATAGCGCCACAGCACTTCACCCCGAGTTCGAGTCCCAGCTCGTGGACCTTTTTTCGATCCCTCTGTCCCACTTCACTGCCTGTCTAGCTACTGTCCTATCAAAATAAAGGCATTAAACATATAAAAAAAAAAGTGGTGTATTTGATATCTGTATATATGAATGTGATTTTTTTTTTTATGTATTTTGAATAAATAATTTATTTTTTAAAAGAGCATCACATCACTAACCAATTTAACCAACAGAAATTTCCAATAAAATCAGTACAGAAGTTCCATCTGGGCCTGGCGATGGCTAGCGCAATCAAATACTGCTTTGGAGAATAAAAGACAGATGAGAGCACAAAAAATGAAAATTAAACTTAAAACCTCAGTTCAGCTAAAGGGCTGAAAATCTGTACAAACTTACTACCAACACAGTGGCAATAGTGAGGTAAGAGACAAATTAATGTGGAAAAGCATGGAAAGAATTGATCGGCCTCTCTTGCCCTTGTTTCTAGGCTCGTTTTCTCTTTCCCTCTCTCACTCTGATTGTCCAAGTGAAATATGTAGTAATGGTTTCTGCTTTTCTTTTTTAATAGATACATTCTGAGAGAGCATCTCTGCCATCACAGGTGCATGTGTTAGTGTCAGGATGATGCATTAGCCAGACCGCCGACGTTTCCATGTCTTTAAATTGACGCACTCTGCAGGCTTTCAGTTGTCTGCGTCTGACCAGTCACATGACATGTATTAGTCACAATGCTGATGCCATGTCAACGTCCAGGGTGTGTTCATCAGACATCACTTCACCACGTCTGTCTCCTGGAGCATTGTAGCCTTTCGTTTTCACCTCTCCCGTCCCGAGCTGGCAGCCAGTACGTCCAACAAAAATCTGTCCAGTCCAGTAAAATGATGGTGTAAGTCTCTAAAAAGTCATGTAGTTCCATATTTTGATCGTCGTACTGTGGTCGTGTTATCTTCTTAATTCAGTAGGCGTGTATCAGTAGTGGATAAGCATATGGGACTGGTCTGAAATGTTTTCTGAGTCTCTGTATGCAACTTTTAGTGTAAGTGTATTTGAGAATTCAAGAGGAGATGATCTCTTCATTCATGTGCCTCCATCCCTTCTGTGTCTCAACAGTTGGAAGATATTCTGTGAAAGAGAGATGTTCTTTTAGAGCACAGCCACAAGTACATCCACTGTACAAGATAGAGGCAGGCAGAGCCTTACCTTACCGCACATACCATCTTTACTGCAGTTCTTATTGTCCTTGTCTGTGGCCTCCTCTTCAACCTGAAAAAAAAAAAACATATCAAATAATAAGAGCAGTAAGAGTAAGCAGACTCTCATGCAAAACTGAAGTACCCACCTCCTTTCCCCATTTTAGCTCACAGAAGACTCTCTCGAAGCACTCGTGCATGTAGTTGAACTGGAAAGAAAAAAGGCATTTTTAGAGCCAGTGCTCAATATAATTGAAAATGTCCAATTATGGATGTTTAAAATGGCAAGACTTAAATTATATATATGTGACACTGGACACAAAACCTGTCATAAGGGTACTTTTTTTTTATTATTGAGATTTATATGTCATCTGAAAGCTGTATAAATAAGCTTTTCATTGATGTATGTTATGATAGGATAATATTTGGTTGAGATACATCTCTTTGAAAATCTGGAATCTGAGGGTGCAAAAAAATCTAAATATTAATAAAATTGCCTTTAAATTTGTCCAAATGACATTCTTAGCAATGCATATTATTGCCACTCATTACTGGTTTTATGGTCCAGGGTCACATGTGCCAATGATAAACTTTCATAGCAACAGTTTCTTGTGCTTGATGCAAGATCACATGTATCTACGGGACTCACATATGGAGTAAAGATTTTGACCCAGCGAGGTTTCTTCTCCCCTCGCGCATACTCGAAACAGAAAGCCATTCCCTCTTCATCCGTGTCCCATCTCTGCATCTCGGACCATTCAAAAGCTATCACCTGATTCTGTAATGACAGATCATTTAGAAATCTTCTGAAGCCTTCTCTAATTCATAAAATTAATAAGCAACTTTTTACACCGTCAGATCAAACACAATCACCTCTAGAGTGCCATCCTCTGTGCACGCATGGAGTTTAAAGTGGTGGATGCTTATCGCAGTGACCACGTGACCTTTCCTGCGTGAGTCACAGGAGCAGTGCGGGAAAGTGATCTCATTGTAGCCCTCACAAGTCCTCAGAATACCTAAATACTGGAGAGGAAGCAGGATTATTTAATTAAATTACATTTTTTTTTTTTTTTACCCTCAGAGCTCCACTACTTGCTATAACTGTTATACTGCATTGCTTGTTTTCTGACCATGGTCATTTTCCTCTGTTCAGTGAGCTTTTGGAGCTGGTAGGATTTCTCTCCCACTTTGATGAATCCCCTTTTCACATCATCCAGAGCCTGAGAGAAGACGCAAGTAAACATACAGCAGTTACAGATTAAAAGCACCCGGCCACAAGCTCACATTTACTTGAAAACACACACAGTGCAGACCTGATGAAAGCAATAGCTGATGGCCAGCTCATTATCACTGAGCAGAATCTCTTCTTCTGTGGTGAAAAGCCACTTGCGAAGCGTGAGGCAGGTGCCTGGGATGGCAGACGTATAGTTCTGCACATACAGCTTATGAGGAAACTCATTAGGGGCCAGCTTGCGAGCTAAGAGATCGAGAGAGACAAAGATATACAGGTCGATAAGCAGCAAGAAATAGGAAAAGTGTAGAAGATGAAGAGTCAGAGTATTTATAGAAAGACTTATTATGTACTTTATCATCATTATATATATCACTTTATATCATGAATATTATATATATTAAGAATAAATATAAAATGTATATGGTAAGGAAAATGTATACTTTCTCAGCAAGGAGGTGCACTACATTAACCAAATATCACATTAAAAACATTTACATGCTTTCAAAAGCATTATAGTTTTGATTCAAAGGACCCTGAAAAAAATTATTACAGTTTCCACAACAAATATTAAACAGAACATCTTTTTTCAACATGGATAAAAAGTAAACAATGTTTCTTGAGCACAAAATCAGCATATTAGAATTATTTCTGAAGAATCAGGTGACAATGAAGGCTTTGCCATAACATTAAATAAAAGCAAGCAAAGAAATAAAACAAATATAATGTGTGTGTGTACATACATGTACACTTAAACGTTTTTGAACAATAAGATTTTAAATGTTTTTTTTTATTATTATCTTCTGCTCACCAAGCCTGCATTTATTTGATCCAAAGTACAGCAAAAACAAATATTGTGAGATATTTTTACTATTTCAAATTGCTTTCTATTTGAATACACAAATAACCACTCATTACAACAGAGTAGGTACCTGAACCCGTGCAGGACTCTTAACACAGGCATAAAAATACTGTTATACCAGAAAAAGAGAAACTCTTACCAAAGGAGTGGTTAATGACTTCAAACAGGGCAAAATAACTTGCAGTAATGCTGTCCATCCCTATTTTTGTTACCACAGCCTGAAAAAGACAGGAGGAAGAATGCAATGGACGGCTTTGGCATCTGCTGTGTTTGATATAAAATGTTGCATGATTAAATGCAGTACCTGGTAGACCTGGTCTGTTGTGCAATTCTTTCGGACTCGGACGGTAACTGTAGTTTTGTCTGGCATGGCTATCCTTAGCTCCACATCAGAAACACCATTATAATTCTAGGAGGAATGAGAGAGAGACCTAAAAATACAGTCCAAACAGACAGAGTAGCTCTTCAGGCTGCTTGAGAAGCACCCTGACAGGCACAGACTCACACTCACAGCCAAGGAATGGGTCACACAAATGGGTACACAAATAACATCATTACTGCCTCATTTTCAAAAGCGGTTTCTTTACACTGATTAAACACAATTTCATAGAATCAATCTGTTTTGAAAAGAAAGAAAACAAATATTACAACTTTATTCAAGGATTCGTCTCCTCCGCATCACCCTATAGCGCCATTTTGGAGAGGATCACATACGTCAAAAACATATGCTGTTCTGTGTCGGCAGCACCGTACTCAGATACGCCGTTTACATTGTTTATGCTTTGATCTGAAAGTAAACAACTTATTCGCGTACATATGTTGTTTATGTAATACTCTCTAAATGGCACTATAGTGTGACGCAGACGAGACGAACTGTTGAATTAAGTCGTTATTTTTGTTTTCTTTGTGCACAAAGAGTATTCTCGTAGCTTCGATAAAATTATGGTTAAACCACAGATGTCACATGGCCTGAGCCTTGATCATGTTAGGATTCTTGCTGTCTATGGGAGGGTTCAGAGAACTCTCGGAATGCAACAAAAATATCTTAATTTGTGCTCTGAAGATGAACAAAGGTCTTACGGCTTTGGAACAACATGAGGGTGAGTAATTAATTACAATTTTCATTTTTGTGTGAACTATGCTTTTAAGGGTCACTTAATAATTGACTGACCCTTTGTGTTTCCCATAGCATCATATAATAGTGAATTTTTACACTAATAGAATAAATAGACTGCATTCAAAGTGAACATAAAAACAGCTGAACTAAATAGATCTGAACAGTCTTTAGTTGAATGGACTGTGATGTATATCATCTTCTCTGTGACAACTCATCGATTTGTTTTTACTACTGTGAGATAAAGGCACATTTTCAATGCTAATTGACCTATGGCTCTTTTTCATTGATGTGTCTTTGTGACACAGTCACATTCTTTGATAGGGGCCATTGTCCATGAGTCAATCATTTTCTGAATCATGTGAGAATGCAATGCTGCAGTTATCATTCAGATAAAGCAGATGTTTGCAGTTCTTCAGTCTCCTTCTCTGTGTTCAAGTATATTTCCATGTACTTGTATGGCTTTAATGTGTGCTGCTGATTTTATTTAGGCTTTAAAATTCATAAAGGTTCATTTGCAAAACTCATGATGTAGAAGGATCATAAATGTTTGTTGGTCACTGTGATTATTTTCTGTAAATATCCCAAAGTCAATGGAAAAATCCTATTAGGTTTTTGATGAGGTAACCAGGGTGATGCTAACTTTTGGGGTGGCCTACAAAAATATTTAATCACTGCAGCACTCTGTTAGTCAACAACAAATAAATGGAATAGAATCAAGCTGGTCATTAAATATTTTTATCATCCTCATATGTTTAAAATTAGGCCTGGCCACTCTGTCCCAGAGGACAAACCCTGCATGCCCAGACCGAGCGGTCATGTGATTACTAACGAACAGCCATAGACATTGCCCATGGTACATTTTTGCTTGCAATGGATCAACCTATGAGTGCAACAAAAATAATAGTAAACCGCCCAGCCATCCTTCATCCTATTTTTTTAAGATCAGGTGACCCTAATGGGAATCACTGGGTATACTGTGGATACATTTTTCTCTAAATAACTGCAAATGTGAAATAGATTTTAAAAAAAAAGGTCCAATAAAAATAAGTTAATATTAATTGACTTTTAGAAGAAAAAAAAAAGTTCCTGTTTATGTCTACTGGAAATTTTAGGTTTACATTTAAAAGTATATTTTCCCCAGTATCCCCCCCCCCCCCCACATCATTCCAAATACCAGTATTCAAAGTTTTTATTTTTACTATTAAATAACAAAACATTGTAAATCTGATATCTTGACAGCCCTAATATATACACAAACAAAACCTTACCTCATCAGACTCCGACAAAAACTCCTGCACGACGTCGCTCTCTCCAATCACCCGAACAGAACACACTGGTGAGATCAAGAGGCAAAGGCAGACAGTGAATGTTGGAAACATCTGTAAACACTTATTTTCTAGATTTTCATTTCACAGGCCCTTCCTGTGTCGTCTTCTCTTACCTTTCTCCAAGTATTCCTCCAGCCCTCGTCTGCGAGCGTCGAGCTGTTGCTCAGACAGAGAGAAAGGCCATTTCCCTGGCAGCTTGGGAAATGCAAAGTTGGCAAATTCCCTCTTCAGATTCTGATGCAAGATGGCAAACTCCCGATAACGCTTTGAGCACAACTGCCTGCCTGCCATGTACACGTTGTAGACCTGACACAAACACACAACGCAGTCAGAAATAACCACCAGCTGAAAAAGTATCAAACCAAACAGAGGCATAAGTGGCTACAGCAGGTACAACACTCACCACAAACTTCTCTCCATTCTGTTCCACATGTTTGTAGGTGGGCACGGAGATGGGCACGGCCTGCTTGTCACTGTAATCATAGCAGGATTGCGATGAGCCATCGTCCCCGGGATCAAGGCTGTCCGTCTCTGGCTGAGGAACCGACAGGACAGCCAAGACTAACTCTTTCTCTCCTGCTCGGATGAGATCTACCACCTGCTTATGAGTGGCCCCTTCCACATTCACCCCATTTCTGCAGAAGGAAGGAAAGAAGAAAGGATCTGGTTTCAGAATTAAACTTGTACTCACAGCAAAACCAGTGTGACGTTAAACGGTTAAAGCTATAAACCTTGTGTTTCGGGGAACTTTTTGAGGGTTAATGTCAGCTCAGATATCTACTAATCCTGAACCACTACTTAGGCAGAGTTGCTGGAGCTTCTATTTTCTGGACTAATCTTTACAGAGCTCAACTATAAGGATGGCCCACATCCATGTGTGAGCATGTTTCGGCCAGTAGACAGAACAGTTACTTGCCTCTTCATCCCACTGCTGTGGAACTACTGAAAATTTTACATTTATTGATCCTGTACAATTTTTTTTCTTTTTTTTGCATTGCACATTGAAATATTTGGTTTGCTTGCTTGTGACTAGTTAACATGGATGTGTTTTTCCTTTTTCCAAACTTGCAAAAATTACTAGTGATAATCTGGAAAGAATCAGTAAGAAAATGTTGAAAACTACAAACCAAATTTGCATTTATAAGAGAATTATCATTGAGATATTTCCATCAAACATATTAAGCAGCACTATCACAGGATAAAAATAAGAAATATTTTTTGAGCAACAGATCATATAGACTAAGCATACAAGTATGTTTTATACGTTTTATGAAGGATCAAGTGACACTGAAGAGTAATGATGCTGAAAATTCTGATTTGCCATCACAGGAATTAATTTTAAACCAAAATAGTTGTTTTAAAATGTGATAATATTTCACAATATTACACACTTATTTACAGTAACAATTCATATATCAAATATTAAAATGCATAGGCAAAAATTAAATATTTTTGTAAAAATCAAAACCATGGCCCAAATGATTAATAGAATTTTTTTTTTACAAAAAATAAAATAAAATAAAATAAAATATATATATATATATATATATATATATATATATATATATATATATATATATATATATATATATATATTAGCTCTACTAAAATTACAGTTTTATTACAGCAGAGAGTTCTCAGGAGATGACTGAACAGCTCTTACTCAAACTATCACGTTGCCTGCCCTGAAAACCTAAATGTGACCTCAAAATGTGTGATGGATGTATGCGTTTTATATGGTTAATACATTTCATTCTGGCTGTTATGTGGGTTTTGGAGATTACTCAGGGCAGAAACAAACGCTGTCTAAATATGCAATCCAATGTGAACTGAAGGGTTTCCAGCAAATACGTTGCAGGAAGATAAGATCACTGGAACAAAGTACTTAAGAGTTACTCAACAGCAAACTGCAGCACACTGACATACTCTCTCCATCAGGTGTTTCTCATGGACACTCAAAGAAAAGCTCAGTCTACTAAATGCTGATTCTTCCTCCTTACTGTACATAAAAAATGAATGTAAAATATCATGCCACTGAATCAGTTGTACGTTTCCCATGAAAACATTTTGATTGTAGCTCCACAACCTACAATGTGTCCTCACACCATTTCCCTCCTTCTGACGCTCCATTAAACACAAGACCGAGCAGAATGACCTGCTTCCAGACAGCCCAAAATGTACTTCCACTCTCTGAAAGCTGAGCCCTCCATTATATATTTGTCATGACATTCTACAGTATATTTATAACATGGGAAAAATGGAGCACAGAGAAACAAGCAACTGAAAGGTGATAAAAAAAAAAATCATAACTTTATCCATGTTTAAGTGCTATAATCGGGTCCCAAATGCATCTACCGATGCTGAAAACGTGAAAAAGTTTTTTTTGGTAAGCCTTTCTCTGCAAGTTTGAGAAAAAATTAGCACGTCAGATCTGTATAATAATATTTAAACCCCTTAATCTGCAGGTTTCCAACCAAGTCACAGCCACTGTGTTTTCGCAAGCAAAAACTGTATATCAGTTCAAATGCCCTGGTGAAAGTTTGAGCAAATCATGCCAACTGTTCTGTCTTCCGACTACACTGATGTGCACAGAACACCATTTAGAGTCCCAGACTCAGAGAACACAAAAGCTGTGGATTTATTGATTTATTTACCATATATTACAATGCTGTAATACAGATCTAATTTAAACATTCAATTTCCTTCCCAGCTGTTTACATTCACAGACATAGCTGTTTTTGTAACTTGTGTGTTTTTAACATAAACGTGTGTTTACTTTAAGCGCAATAAGACATGAAAGGGAACTTAGTTTTCACTTTCTGTGCTTCGGATGTCTGCATTCAGAAATATAATAGAATTTTAAAGCAATATGGTTTAAAATGCATGATTTCAACATGAGCATCTGAGGTATGAACTGTAAAGGCACAGCCCTCCTTCGAAGTGTTGTCAATTCCAAATCACTCGATTTGATTTTGATTCAGTCAGGTATTTTTTATGAAAATTTTGTATGTGTTTATCCACCATAGCATACAAGGACAAATACAAGGACAAGTTTGCCAATATTTTGAGGCTGATATTTGGTTATGTTGCATTCGATTAAATGCAGATGGCAAACTATATACATTACAAAACTATTCATTAAAAATATAACAAGACCCAAACTGTCCAGTTGCATAAATTAGATCAGCAGAACACAGGGGACCCCATGTTTTCATGCAACCACTGAAAATAAGCATAGTGTAATGGTTTACTCTTTACACTTAAAAAAAAAAAAATCAATATGAGGATTGGTCAAATGAAGAAAGCAATTAATGTGAAAACTGATCTTTTAAACTGCCCTTTCAGTCGTCTCTAAGGGAGCTTTGCAAAACGTTGCATTTGATTTCAAA